>NW_028278494.1:300000-483905 GCF_059751315.1 Micrasema longulum
TCTTCAAACCCAAATTAGTCCATAAGTATGCTTGAAGCTTACTCTAAGAAATTCTTTTCCTTTTAAGTCCCTAATATTTGTTCCATTCAACCTGCATTCTACATTTATACAATTCTTGTAAACGGCAATACCTCACATATTTTTACTTATTTCAATACACTAGTTCCATAGTGTGAGACTTAAAAAACAGTTTCCTAAAAATGAATTTCCATATAATCCGAAAATATTGAATTGCTCGGGTGTGTGAAAAGGTTGGTTACTAATTCCTGGTTATCTTGTCGTGATATGATATACTTCTGATTTGTTATACTGTTCTTGTCAAACTGTAGTAAAGGTTTTTTTTTACATATGAGCTCAATAATAAGACTTAAATCAAATATGGAACTCCTAACAATCGAGCAATGCTTGAAAATCTCAAAATTTATTTTAAATTTCAGTCTTCAATTCGCCAAAAATATAGGGCTCTTCGTTTAATCATGAATTTACTGCGCGATATCATTATTTCAAGAAATATTCCTGTTGATTGGTTTCCACGATCTTGTAATTTGAGGCCATTTGATTATATGCTATGGGGGTAAGTCCAATGGACTATGGAAACAAACCATTAAGTATTAAAAGCCAATATAACAAGAACCATTTTCGAAATAAAATTTTGGAAAAAGTGGCGAAAAATTGAATCGATGAAATGTACTACATGTCACGGAAGTTATTATTTGTCAGATGTCATTTTAAGGATGTTAAAGAACTCAACCCCTACCTAATAGCCCAATTTTTTTTACGAATCTGGGCTTGAAGGGGGATATTTAACAAAATTAGAACTCTCACTTTCCACACAGCCAGACTCTTTATAGACCTGGGCTTGGAGTGCGAGAACCAATCACGCGGACCCGTCACAATAGATCTTCACAGGTCGCAGTGGTGTCAGGAACTTTCATGGTACTGACCCCAATCTCTAAAAATAAGAATAATGGGGCTACGTTAAGTTCGTAGACTATGAAAATAAACCCGCAACATCTGAAGCATTAGAAGCCAACATAACAAGCACCATTTTGGAAATAACGCCGGAATTGTTGGAAGAAGTGGCCAAAAATGGACCGACAAAATATGCTACGTGTCACGGAAGACATTATTTGTCGGAGGTCATTTTCAGCAACTAAATAAGTATTTTTATTCTTTCATTTTTTATATTTTTATAATACAATATAAAACACCAAATATTAAAAAGTTAAAATTAGAATAATTTGAGTTGATATAAATTTCCATAAACATAGTTGAAAAATATTCTATTATGGGGTCAAAGCACCAGTAAACGACCACCCCCCAGTAAATGACCATTGGTTAATAAAACATAATATAGTTAGAATCGCTACATGTGACCAGTCAAAAAACTTTTAACACTAGAAACTGTGACAAAAGTAGTAGGCGGACACATCTTTTGGTAAGAAACAAATATATCAGTTTTGAACTGTGTGTTGTCAAAAGGTAATAGTGCGTCTTTCCGTTATTGTTCTAAGATTGATAGTGTTTTTATAAGGAATGATGTGGTAAGTGTTTTATTTGATGCTATTTCTTATCCAATCTTTGAATATATCCATATTTTAATGTGTTAGGGTGTTTTATAATGTTATGATGTAACTAAATCTGAGTATTATTTATACTGGGGTAGTAGTGGTCATTCACTGGTGATTTTGATTTTTTTTTTGAGTAATAATAATTATAATTGAACGTAGTTGTACAGAAAGCAGCCAGCCATAGAAAAGTAAAAATGAGATAATAGCCATTTTGTGAAAAGAGTTAATTGTAAATTCTACACAATAGTTTGAATGTTTTTGACTTTAACAAACGATAAACAATGAATACATAAGTTTTTTTTTAATATTACAAACAAGAATCTTATTGTGTTCAAAATATTTTTACCAGTTCAAAATATTCTGAAAGTACCATAAGATTTTTCTAGTTTTGGGGGTGTTTTCTGCAAATTGAGAAATGCCGTTTTTGTGATCGACACCCTTTTCCGGAGGTGATTAATACAATTTTTAAACATTAAAGCGGTATGGCTGTTTTTAGCAGAACATAGAATCGACCTTACTGTACCCGATAACATAAATATCTCATTTTTTTCTAAATTCTGGACTGGCTGCTTTCTGCATAACTACGTTCGATTGTAATACTCGTATTTCAATAAAAAAGTAAAAGTGCTTAGAAAAATTAATGTGTTTTTTATTGTTTACTTTTATTTTGTACGCTTAAATAATGAAATGTAAACCTTTGTTCCAAGAAGCTAAACTTTTAGATCTAAGACAAATATATTGTTTTCAATGTTTAAAATATGTATTTAACAACCGAAATTTATTTACAAGTAATTCAAATAGATCAAGTCAAAGAAGGAATCGTGTGTTAGAAATACCACATTGTAAAACGAGGCTCGCAAAGAGACATGCATATTTTATAGGCCCAAAAATGTTTAATTCTTTTTTTACTGATAATATTTCATCGATTCCAAACTTTCAAACTTTCAAAATTTTCGTTTTTTTTAAAAACATGCACTATCCTGGATTCAAACTAAAAATATAATCTCTTTTTTTCTATGATTTATTTTGTTGCCCTTTAATAATGAGGAATTTTTTTGTGTTTTTTTTAAAAATATTTTTTATCTCCTTTTAAATTACTATGAAAAAAAATACCATATTATCTTTTACAAAATATTTTATTTTTTCTTTCTTATACAAAAATATTATAACTGTCCATTATTTATTATAGCAGCTAAAATTCATAAACATTTTCTTGTATACCCACGAACATGCCACGCCTTTGTGGGATTTATTTGTTTACTATTTTTCTATTAATATGTATTTCATCGATATGTTATTATGCCCTATTTTTTAATACTCTGTTTTATTTTTATGTTTTTCTGTAAAAACAACAAAAAAATAAATAAATAAAAAAAACATAAATTAATTTAAGTTTTAATATAAAACAAAAAGCGTAAATATTCTTCAATTAGGAAAAACGTGTAAAATAATAATTACAAATTTAAACAAATTTTTTAATATTATTATTAAACTAAAAAAAATAAATTATTACTCTATCTTATTATTATGTTTATTGTAAAAAACAAAAAGAATTTAAATAAAAATAATGTGGATTTCACTACAAGCTGAACCTTAAACGGTCATTCATTGGTGCTTTGACCCTAATTGTCGAAAAATGTACACGTTAACACATACGTATGTGTTTACATATGTCAGGATTAAATTTAATTAATACTCGTTGCCTTATAGATTAAACTCATACATCTGTGAATTTGTACATATGTACATTTGTACTTTGTACGCAGCAGTAACGTAGGAAAATTGATGATTTGAATTAGGCCTCGAATCTATATGATCTGAAAACCAACCTGTGTTCCAGCACGTTACTTCCCTTCATACAACCAAGTTCTCATTTTATCTATTTACTAACCGGGATCTTGATATCATTGTGCTTTGTGGGAAAATTATTCACATTACGAGAATTGCTATTATATCAGTTATTAGAATTGGGCGTCATAAATCATAGAACAACATTATTGTGCTTATCTCGAGACTTTAATGAACGGACTTTACAATCTTCTATTAAGGAACAGATTTTCATGCATCATTAATCATGACAGTTAATTTCACATGTAATGGGCCTATGTTTGACTCGATCTTTTCATACAATGCCTAGTTGCATTCATAGGAACATGAAACCAAAATTATTCCGTTAATTATCCTTCTACCTTGGAATTACGAGAGCTAATTATTACCGAAGCGATGTTGAACTTTCGACATTAAAATGACTTACAAAAAGCTACCGGTTGTGTAATCAGACGTGAAAATAGATAAAACTCGGTTTTATAATGTTATCTTAAGTTATTTTGAAGATTGACAGTGAAATCATCAATTTATAATCAAATATGCCGCATTTTAAGAATACGTAATCTTTGGTGTCAATTTCCGCTTGATTTAGATTTTACTGCTTATTTTTAAATAATATATTATAAAAAGTTTCACGTTGAAATCTATTTTAACAAGCTGTTCTATCACGAATATAATAAAATACGAATAATTTATTATTTTATAAAGATGTAGCATTCACTATCTATACTATCTCGTCAGTTTTTATAACTATAGAAACATTAAACAAGTCTACTAAGTTTTTAAAATCGAAAGATGATATTTTAATATTTTTTTAAAAGTTTTATTGAATAACTAAAGATAATATCACCTTAACTATATTTAAATAATTAAATTTTAATGAAAAATCATGCTTTTTTCACTTACTTACACAACAGAGATGGGAATATAAAAGTCTAGATATTTACCGGGCTTTTGACCTGTCATTGGCTGGTTAAAGTGACTACTTCATTTTTTAATACAGGTTTCTGCAAATCACAAAAATCAACATATGCAAGGACTTAAGAAATATGGATGTTTAAACAAAGGTAGAATGGTGAATGTTACATATTAGAAATGAACATTTTATATTGGCAATATAAAGATCTCCCTCAGTAACAAACATATACACATTTCTCGAAACATTAAAAAGTGTGCTCCGTTTAAACAAAAATACAAAAAATATATTTATATTCTAGGAGATATTTACCTACAATATGTGTATTGTAGGCCAGTTAGCCATCCAAATAAATATGAATACCTACAAAGTTTATCTCACCGTGGACCAAGAAGACTAATCAATGTTCTTATAAGAATTCCAAAAAGTAAAAAATACTGTATCATCTCCTGTGGGTTCATATCCCCTGTCGGACGTCTGCGATCATGCTAGCCACCCTTACTTTATTTACGTCTGCCCGGAAAAGCTCCACTGAAGACTTGGCAAACCACTGTCCCAAGTTCTTCGGCCGGGAAGTACTTTTCCTCCCGAGCCTCCTTCTGCTTCTAAATTTGCTTCACACAATGATATGTAGACCACATAATGAGTAAAGCTAAAATGGTTACAAAGACTGCACTACCATAACTGGTATTTTACTCGCATAATAACTGAACACTATTCAACGATTTTGTCAATTGAAATAAAAACAAAAATAATTAGACAAGACAGAAAAATCTATGAATCAACAATAAACTGGACCTCTAATCGGTACAAATATAAAATAATTGATTTGACTTGATAGAATTATATGGCATAAAATATATTAACATAGACTAGATTCACTGATCTTATATAAAGATATATAAATTTATTAGGCATATCAACAGGAGGCTAATAAAATCCCTAAAAGATTGGCATTAACAAAATATACAATACATTGAATCTGAGAACATTTTTTAATGTATAGTCATGGGATGATCTAGGCAGGCATGACAAGTGTGTCACCTCATGTCAGGAGTGATAACCCCGCTTGCTTCTTGAATGCTTGCCTTTGCTGAAGAATGACATCGACAGTAATGGAGCAAAGTTTAGTGAGATTTTGTTAACCGTTCTGCAGATCCTTGGCAAAGGGGAAAATAATCCGACGTTGGTTCTAAATTTTTTCACAGAAATGACAGCATTGGTACGCAAGTTGCAGTCAGGTGATTGTAGTAAACGCAGAAGTAACAAATATAATACGTACTCAAAATAAATATACAAAATTATGGATTAACCGAAATATAATTGATTTTATAAGAAAAAGAGATGTTGAATAAAATAAAAACTATTGCGTTTCTCCTTTCTTCAAGTATCTTTAAAATCTCAAGTTCTTCAAGTATAATTTAGTTTGAAAAAAGTCAAACGATCTTTGTGGTTAAGTATGCAGATTTAGATTTTTTTCAATTTATGTTAGGTATAAGGAAAAAAAATATTTTCAGATTATTTATTATATATACGGCCTAAGCCAATTACAACAGTTACATGAAGAAACATAAATGAAAGAAACTGAACAAAAAGAACATAAAACTATTCAGCAAAGACAAACAAGAGCAAAACAATAATTATATACAATATATTCATAAAAACGAAAGACCTAAGACTTCGAGCTAAACCATGCCAATCCAACTTCATCCCACACTGTTTAGTCGCGAAGAGATCTACGAAAAGCCGGACGATCTATCCCAAAGAATTCCAAGCCGTGTGATGAATTGACTAATCTACACATTCTGGATATTGGGGCATAAAAACCAAAGTTGCTCTTAGAAGATTTTATAAATAGCAGATTTTGACAACTGGTGACACGGCTGGGAACATGAAAAGAAATTGATTGCAACATATATGGGACATCACTTAAAGCATTAAGTATTTTGAAAATGCATATAAGGTCCATCTCAGTTCTACGTCTCTCCAATGAAGATTATCACGGATATTCACCATCTTTCTGTCAGGTATGCATGTGTATATTGTGTACAAATGTACATGTTTATATATTAGCCTCGCCCATCTTTAGAATGATATGTAAACTAGTTTGATGGGAGAATTGCATCGTATTTTTAATTTATTCATTTGCAAAGCGCAATGGTTATAATTTATATGTGCAGATAAAACAACAGTTGTAGTGAGAGGTAAATCTGACTGATGTGACGAGCAAACGAAGTAATTTATTTCAATTCTTACCCACTTTGGTAAATACATTATGCATGGAATTGCAATAATTTATAATAATTAAATTGCGGGTCTGCACGTTTGCGGGTAAAATTTATTGCTCGTGTTCCGCAAATTACGGATTTGTTGTTGGCATTGAGTAAATCTATCCCTCGGCATTTATAGGACATTTGAGAAAAGGAAAATTTGCATTTTGCAATAATTATAATCGGTAACCTTCTCTTGTTTATAGTTTTTTTACAAACTAAATAATTGTTTAAGATTTGCTCATCTATTACGCATCTCACGATGCCTGGAAATATTATTTTTAAGTGATTTTATTATGATTTCATTCAATATTCATGAAATCGAGGCGTTCATTTTATATATTACAAAGACACGATAGCAAAACTCGTCGACATTTTCAAAATTATGTTTGGATGGTCTTATAGATCATTTTAATATCAAATGTAAATAATTTTTAATAATTCTCTTAATATGATGTGATTACAAATAATGTCTGTAATATATAAGTGTTTGATCGATTGAAATAATATGTAGTAGGTTTTTGAAAGCTTCAAAATACTTAATAAAAAATTCAACAATAAACAATGATTTGCGATCACAATCCTCTGTGGTTAATTATCAATGTTCGCCAATAACTTCACCAAATATCACATATCCCTTGTAAACAAACTACTATTTGGCTACAAACTATATGGGAAAATTGTCAATCGTTCAATGAAAGCAAGAGATTTGGGTGTACTGATGGATGATAAGCTTTTATTTAGAGATCACATAAATACAATAGTAGATAAGGCGTACAGACTTCTAGGGTTTATCTTACGAATCTCCAAGCCATTCTCATCACCAAATACATTAAAACTTCTTTACTATACTTATGTGCGAAGTCAACTCGAATTCGCTTCATTAGTATGGTCCCCTCAATATAATGTATATATTAATCAAATTGAAAACATTCAAAAGAAATTTATAAGGAGCCTGGAATATCGTTTTGGTAACATTGAAAATGATTACGGCGCATCTTTGATCAATTTTAATATAGAATCACTACAAAAAAGGCGCCTTAGATATGATTTAATTTTTCTTTTCAAAATTCTCAGTAACATAGTTGATTCGCCGTATCTTTTACAAAATATTGGTTTCCGTTGTCCTCTTCGCTATACTAGATTAAATTCCCTTTTTTATGTACCAACTTGTAAAAACAATTATACCTTGAATTCATTCATTAGACGTACCTGTAGAAATTATAACGGACTCAGTATTGATGTAGACATTTTTAACTGCACGTTGCATTTGTACAGAAAATTTCTTCATGGGGTCGATTATTTGGGATAGTTGCTGAATGTACATCTTGAGTGGTTTATGCTATGTATATGTGCCGCATGTAATGTATATGTTTGTGTATGTTTTATATGTGCGTTCATGTGTGTGCGTGGATGGCTCGGAGTGTACATTCAGTATTTTTATTTATTTTAATTTATTACCTCCATGGAAAACGCAAATGTCAACAATTATCCTTTTTTCACTTAATATTCTTATTTATTTTTTATTTTTTGTCACATTTAATGTTTATATCTTTTTAATTTATGAAAACTTAATTGGTCTTTTTATGTTTTTTTTTTTTTTTTTTTAATACTGATTTTGTATGACTGTATGTTTTCTAAATAAAATAAAATAAAAAATAAAATAAAAACACTATGCATTCTTTTTCAGTATAAAAGGGATCTTATTTCATCAATTATCCAATTTGATATTCTCTTCATGATCTCAATATATCTAGGAGTCTTGTGTTTTGTGATTCCTAGTGATGTCGAAGGGTTTATGTATTGTGATTTTTTGAAGAGACATTCCAAGCATGATCTCGCAATTTTCATGTTTTTTTAGGGTTTACCTATTAGCGTTCTCTACAACTCCTACATTTAAATACTGTCAAAACGTAATACTTACCATTAATTCTGTTCGTTGAATAAATAAAAGAAATCTTAGATTTTTAAGTAATCCGATGGTGTCATTAGTGTCATACAGTCTTAAGCATAGGTTTAATATTAAATAGATTCAGTATGTATTCACAAGAATAAAAAATCTAATTTATTCATTTATTTAAATAACGCAAATGTGGCTGTTTTTGTGCATTGCAAAAATAAAAAACATCATTATTTGTTCATAATACGCTAGCCGTTCCCGCGTAATTTTTAAACATAATTACGCATTTTAATGAAAAATTATTACTATCGATTACATTAAATCGATCGATTTATGATAATTTTCCAGAAGACGCAATATATTCCTGGTTATTAAAAAAAAACCTTTAAGTTAAATAACTAAAATGTGTACAATTTATCTTATGGTGCTATGTTCATTTACACTTACATACTTGTAACTTATAAGTGAAAAGCTCAGATTGGGTATATTAGTTTATTCTGAATTGTTGACTATTCATTTATTTATTTAAACTTTAAGTACAAAAATACATGTAATTGGGCGAATTTACTGCTAAAAGCAATATCTTCCAGCAAACCAAAAGCAGACTGGTGAAAAAAAAAACAATTTTGTACTTCTTAAAAAAGTATTTTTAGTGGACTAACAGAGCTTGTACAATTGTCCATGTAAATGAATTAAATAAAATATTTTTCTTTGTATATACAAATTATATGATAAGGAAATAAATACAACATATAATAGAATCAGCGCCCTTGAGGTGATTTTTACAAAAATAGCGCTATATAAATTATCCAACTATATATATATGTGGGATTAAGATTCGGATTTGGAAGAAAACAGATATTTTCGACTGTAGGCCAGTTGTACCCCAAAAACTTAATTTGAAAAAAGTTTAAATCAAATGATTGCCAAGGTTTCGTCAAAATAGCTTGTTTTATTATCCTAAACGGCTTGACCGATTTACGTGCGGTTTTCAGAGAAATATAGATACTTGCGCTGTGCGTGTCGTAGATATAAACATATTCAATCTGATATGAAAAAAAGAAGTAAGGAGCATAAATATTTTATTAATCGATCTACCAGGGTTGCATTTGAGGAGAATGGTAAAAAATGGTAAAATGTTGTTTTTTTGTGTTTAAAAAGTTTCTTTTTGAATGTTTACAAATAGCATTTGTTTTTGGTGAATATCAATCAGATTTTTTCCTTAAATTCCTTATAATTTCTACGCATTTATGTCTTTTTACTGGATTTTTCGTATTACAAAAATAATATTAAATTCAATACATTTAAAAAATCGTATTCCTTTATGAGTACACCCCTCTGTTGGTGAGATGACCGAAGTTTGACGTTTGCAAAAAGAATGTCATGTTTATTTTATGTTTTGGAATTCAACCATTAACAAGTACCTAGATACCTACTTAAATTCAATATTTAAATTTTAACTTTTTTTAGTTTTGGAATTCAATCACAAACAAGTACCTAGGTACCTACTTATCAATGAAAAGTAATTTTCCAAACTAATAGCAGGCAAGCCAACGTTCGGGCAGGACAACGTCTGTCGGGTCCGCTTGTTATATATAAAAGTGTGTTAAATAAACCTGTTCTAAAAATCGTCCCACCGAAAAGTCTTTAGACTTAGTAAGTAACTAATTAGAATATGAATATATTACAACAGAGATGAAGAACATTTAAGAGAAGAAAATATAGAAGTCTAGACATCTACAGGGCTTATGACCTGTCATTGGCTGGTTTAAGTGGCCAATTTACACACTGTGTAACATTCACCATTTTGCTCCTATTTGAAAATCTGTATTCCTTTAATTCTTTCATCTGTTGATGTTTGTGAAGTGGCCACTTAAACCAGCCAATGACAGGTCATAAGCCCTGACTTATATATTGCCCAGACTAGACTTTAAGACTAAGCCTAGACTTTTATATTGCCTTCTCTTAAATGTTCTTCATCTCTGTTGTAATATTTTAATGTTAACAGGTCCCCAGGGAGTTGAATCCAGTCCTTGTCTACGAAAATTTGGATAAACTCAAAATATTGTTGATAGTTAGAATATGTTTCTAAAAATACCAAATAAAAGCCGTTCTGCAGCACTGAAACTGAAGTGATAGATAGGTCTCCAATAATAACGTGTATCATTATATTACAGGTCAGTGTTCGTCAGTCAGCGGTGGCGTTTCTAGTCCACGAAGACGCAAGCTCAAGTCACATCTTTCCATTCACCGGTGCCCACATGTTTCGCCACTAAACACTGGTAGTCCTAGGTACATATATTATGTATTCACTGCACTCTTCTCAACAGCGATATCAATGTACGAATGTACCAATCGACCACATCCGTCACTTGATCAACCCACTTGACAAGGCTTGTGAAAGAGGTATCGTATTCAATAGATTTATTTGTTTATTTACCTACTTATTATGTGGACTACCGTCCGAAAACTACAGGCAGCAGTTCTCCACTCTTTTAGAGATTTATTCGAGTGCTCTCAATTATCTATCATGATAAATTAAATGATAAAATCAAACCGCAATTTGAAGATCTTAATTATACAAACCTGTTGTTACGAAATTCCAGTTAAAACCAATAAGAAAAACAGAAATTTAAAAAAATCATATAACTTAAAAACAAACGACTCGAGAAATGTACCAAATATAATTTGTAAATTAAAGGATAAACCACGGGAGTCACATTAAACGAAATGTTTAGGAAACAAGATTTTGTGAGTGTGCGATTTCCAAAACATTATGATGTTTTGGAAAAATGTTTTGGATACTGTATGCAGTATTGTGCGAATTAATGAAATAAAATTCCTTGTAACCATCCAATACGCTTTTTATATAATTTTGATTTAATAAAAAGCATGTTGGATTTTAGGTGACGTAAAATCATAAAATATTTTTTATTTAATGGGATGTATGTCCTTTTTTGCTTTTATAACAGCCTGAACACGTTTTGACATGGAATCAATTAATCTTTGGCAATTTTCTTTTATTCTGTCATTTTGAAACCACATCTGAATAATAGTTGACATCATCTATATCTTGGTGGTGAAGTTAAATTTTGTATATTAGATTTACAAATAACCCACAAATTTTCTATAGGGTTAAAGTCAAGTGAATTTCTAGGCCAGTCTGACAGGTCATACGCCCTGCAGATGCCTAGACTTCTATATTAACTTCTCTTAAATGTTCTTCATCTCTGCTGTAATATTTTAACAGTCTAAAAGAGTTAACTTTTTATCATTGAAATACTTAGGCATAAACCTCGAAACGTGACAAGGAGCTGAGTCCTGTTGAAATACAGCCCCACCATTACGACAACATTTACTCAGTTCTGTACTCAAGTGTTGCTCCAATAGAGCTTTATACTTTAGGCTATTTATCATTCATTCTATTGGTATCAATGATCCAGTCCCCATATACGAAAACCCGTCCCAAAACATCCTCTTCACAGGATATTACACCGTTTGGTCAATATGAGCCACAGTAAGTTTTTCATCCCCATTTTTTCTAACAAATTTTGTTCGCTACCTCTGCACGAGAAAGTGGGTCTCATCTGAAAACAGCACCTTCCTCTAGTCTTCTACAGCCCATTTGGTATATTTTCTAGCCTAAACGAACTTTTGTTTTATCATACGTGCCATCAAGAGTTATTTCTTATGTGGTCGAATTGCTTTTCTTCCAGATTCAATGAGTCTTCTTCATACTGTTGAGTTATGTATCATCACCCCAGTGGCTGCCAAATCTCGTTGAAGTTCGTAACTTGTTTTTCTGGGGTTTAACCTACTATTTCTGTTTAAAGATGTTTCATCTCGGACACTAGTTTTCCGGTTTCTTCCACATTTCCCAATTCTCTTTGTTTCAACTGACCCTGTTTATCTTTTCTGCTTAATATCTTCCTGACTGCTCCCTGACTCACAAAACATTCATTTGCAATCTCTTTCTGAGTCATTAATGTATGTTCACTTAAGGTCATAGTCTTTTCCATTTTCCTCGGCGTGATATCCATGATTGAAACCAATTCAAAATCACTGATTAATATGCAAGCAATTTATAAAATTAGTCCTTTATTAAGAAAATGTAAAAAAAAACAACACATAGTACACCAACAAACACCAATATGAGCTCCCAAAAAATGAAAGAAGTGTAAGTCATAATTTTTGACACTAAACAACTGTCAAATTGACATATGAGTGTTGTTATACTTAAAAAATGTAGAAAATTTCTCTTATTTTATTAATTTTATTAAATAATGCTTATTTTGATGGAACATAACAGTCTCGTATAACTGAATTTGATGGAACTGATGAGATATCGATTAAACATTCGGTTATTATTCGGTATTCACAAAATTTGGTTAAATCGGATAATACGAGTATGTACGTAGAGAAATTTCTAAAAACATTCCTGCATGACGAAATACAATACTTAATCGAGGAAGTATTTTTTTTTCTTTTGCTTCCTCGATTATGAAGAACATTAAGTTCTTCTCGTGAAAAACGTTTCGTTGCAGCTATCTGGTAATACAAAAAGTATTTAGGTGATGATAAAGGGGGTTGTTGTGTAATTGTACACATTAAAATAGCGTATATTACTCATGTTTTTTTGCATTAAAGGGGACTTCAGATTTTTATTTTAACTTTAAAAAAAGCATTTTTACTAGGAAAGTAGACTTTTGTGTTTTATTCACTCATATTTAGCGCATTGCAATAATTTCTAAATTGTTTATTTCAAAACGGCAAAAAGTGGACTCCCGTGTTTTATCATTTATGGCACAGAATAGATATACCTATTTACAAACATTGAATAGTCCGGGCTGAAGTTCATATGTGTAGTTTTTGAATAAAAGTGGATTACTCTTCATAATGTTACCCATATAAACAGTACGGAGAAGGTCCATCACAAGTTTTTAAGATTTATAAATTTCAAATTAAACATTCCGATTGAAGAGCTTAACTATAAATGTTTAATGAAGCAGTTAAAATTAATATGTATTAGTGAATTTCAGATTTAGTGATACTTTTCAAGTTATTAAATAATATTCTTGACAGTCCCGAACTTTTAAATTGTGTGAGTTTTTTATGTGAGACTGCGTGGGACGAGACAAAATACTTATTTTGCTGTTGATTTGCATAGTTCAAACTATGCCAAATACTCACCTATTCCACGGTTCCACATGTCAACAAACAAACACGGAAACTTAGATTTATTTAATTTATCTTTATACCAATTAAAATCATTACTTTTTAATCACTTTTCTAAATTATAAAAATGTACTAAGTGTTATACTCGTTTTACTGTTTATGCTATGATACATCGCCTCTGTTACTTCAATGCTTTTTTATTCAAACCCTTTTATTTTTGTTAATTTGCTATTTATCTATGTTATAATTTCTTATTTATTTTTTCTTTATTATTTCCTTATTTTCTGCTGATTTTATTTCATGTATCTATATTTTTTATTCTGTATTCAGGTGTTTTGTTTTATTATAATTGTTTTTCAATATTATTTTATACTGTGTAAAGTGGCCACTTAAATCAGCCAGCTACAGGTCATAAGCCCTGTAGATGCCTAGACTTCTATATTACCTTCTCTAAAATGTTCTTCGTCTCTGTTGTAATATGTTAATAAGCTGATAGCAAAAAGATTTTTAATATACAGGAAATTATGGTCACTCAGTTAGTATAAGTTGTAATAATAATAATCCGTCTTTTGGCTGTGTGTGCCATGCAATCTTTGTGCATTTATTGTAAATTTATATTATAAAAATTAAAAAAAAACTGTTATTTAAAAAAAAATCTTCAACAAAATGTATTCGTTGGCTCAGGGTTTCCTAGTGAGTAATACATTTTATTCACACATATTTTTAAAAACAATGAAATAATAAATAAATAAAAAAACGCATATTTTGTCCATAATGAGGAAGTTTCGAGGTTTTTTGAATTTTGAATTTTTTAAAATATATTATCAAACTAAACATTTTTTTTAATGTATTAAAAATACATCATCGCTAAGTTTTCCAACATTTATAATTACTCCGCGCGTGACGTCACTAGTTCTCTCGGTGAGTTTTCCTGATTGGCGGATTGGCTTCTTGGAAAGCGGAGATCGATCATTGGTTGATTTAGAAAAACTTATGATGTCATTTCAAAGCAATATTTTTTTTAAATAATTTTTATGTAGCACTGAACTTTTTCATTCATGAGATATATAGTTTTCACTTTATTTTGACTTATAAACTCCTAAACGGTAACATTATTCGACATCGTTATTTTGAATTCAAATCAAAGTAAAAACAATACATAACAAACATCGAAAGGATTGAAAACGTTTTTCGATTTTTTTTTAATACCTAAATTATAAAAACAATAAAACTCAAGCTACTAAACAAAATGAATTCTTTACCCTTGAAAATAAAAGCACTATATCTGAATTATGCTATTTATATAAATTGTTAAATCATAAAGTAGACGCTTTTAACCTACTCTCCAAAATTAATCGTAATGTCCCCTTTCGCGTGACAAGAAATAAGTATTTATTCTATCTGCCAGTCTCTAGCATTAACTTTGCACAACACTCTTTCATCTATTGTTCTTGCTCAAACTATAATTCTTTTTTGTATATTGATATATTTAACATGCCCCTTAATATAAAAAAAAAATAAGACTCATTCTTTCTGACTGCGATACGCTCCCACTTGTTATTTAGTTATGCTAACGCTTACACACACCTAAACCCCACTCCCATACAAACAAACCTCTACACACCTTTTCATACAAATACACATAAACACACCCTTTTGTTATACCACAATTTTATATATATGATTTTTATTTGAAAACTTCGCTGGCCTGTCTTTAAACCTTATCTTCATTATGTTATTTAATATTTGTTGACTGTTTGTGTCTGTAAAATAAATAAATAAATAGCAAAAACAAAAAAATCAAATTATTTATTTATTTATTCAAACGGCTTGTAAGCTTTTACATGTTTTACATATATAAATTTAAAGACCGACATGTATTTTACACAAAAGTTCTAAAAAATATAAAAATTATGAAGAATAAGAATAAAAAACCGTCGCTACATAATAGTAAAAAATATATGGGTATAGATAAAGTACGTACATATATTGCAGTGGAGAGAACAGGAGTGCGTTTTTTCCTATCAGTTATATTAAAAAGAATCTTAAAATTAGGAATAGTTAGAAAATCAATGATTAAGAAAACAGATATAAGTTAATGAACGATGCACAATTTAAATCAACAAACTATTATTTAGGTATTTAAATTTAAAGATAATAAATTGATCTACTGCCTTTCAAATTATGCTCGTTTTTCATTCCAACTATCTTTAATCGTCTTTGGATGAATTGTGTAAGTTTATTTATATGCGTGTTTGTAAGTTAGTTATTACCCGGAGAGGTCTATTTGAACATGTTTAGTTATTCCATTAAGACATCGAGTCACAAATCGATTCAATGATAAGAATAGAAAGAAAAATCAATCAGTGACTCGAACAAGCATCGTGTGACTTAGTTTCCTCCCACATAAACAAGATTATAAGCAATGGATAAAGTTCACTACACTAGTTACATATTGCGTTGAATATTTCATTGTAAGCGGCGTAACACCTGGCATTACGGAAGTGGACAATTATAATATAGTATTCACTTACGTATAATAACTAGACAAGCTATTGCATAACTATGCGTATTCACATTTGGCAAATAATGCATTGCCATCAATAAAAATCAGTAGACCGCAAATCAAAAACAATTAATAAGTTGGCTGTCTCACAGTGAAGCAAAAAATGAAGAATAAGGCTGAAATTATATAATAACGGGTTAAATCAATCATATATCTTCTTGTGCGTGCGTGCATGAGAAGATGTATGAACGTAGAAGATGCGAAGTCTGTATTAGTGACCGACTGAAGTTTTGGTCAGTAAAACAAGTTTCAGCCACGGTTTGCTGAGGCTCAGCTGAAACCTGCGGTCGAGATGGATCAGATTACGCTCGGCTGTATAAGTTATATATTAAATATCTCACCAATATAAATTAAATGTCCATAACTCCTTCCACAAATACAAAAGTTACTAGATACTACACCCTGATGCTGCAAAAAATAATTATTAATACAACCCTCGGTCGAAGAGGATTGGCCAACCACTCGGTGAAAGTGTACAATCTACTTCCATTATCCATAAGGTCAATTAGTAAGTGAGGGTATTACTTGCAAACCCGGCAAAATCCATCATTCTTTAGTTTGAGCAAATCACAAAAAACGGATACAATACCGAACTTCAACTTTAAAAAAAAAAAAAAATTATAATTATAATCAGTCAATATTTTATACGTAAGCAGTAATGACATAAGCATGCTTATGTCAAGAAACCGTAGTGAAATAATAAATTTTATTTTATACGTTACCAACCTTGCTTTACTCAAGTAGAGGTTGCTATGTTTGCAACAAAGCCGATAATTAAAAAGTCCAGTCTTACAAATTAAGCCGTATTTTTAACAGACAATGTTAAAATTATTGTAAAAAATTGTATTCTGTATAAGTTTCAATTAACATATCACTTTTTTTCAATTTTGGATTTTGCCGGGTTTGCAAGTAGTACCCTCAAGTACTCACAATGTAAAATTGCTATTAAGAAATGAATAGTGGAGGTGGAACTTATTGATCAATATTAAAATCAGTCCGACGTGCAGTTGTATCTTTCGCACAGTATCTCAAGTCATCTCAAGTCTCAATATAAATGAAGGAAAGTAAAATTTGACTGTGAAAAAATAAGTAAATAACAAGCGATATAAATATCAAATCATATCACCATGACAAATAATATAAGTATCGCCGAGCACGGTGAGTATGTATATTGAAATATGGGAAAATAAGTATTAATATCGATCGAAATAATGAATATCTTCTAGAACTGTTTACACCTACCTTAATGTGGAGGGCCTAATCCAGTATCGCTTCTGACGGATACTTGGCCTTCAATTCTAGTCTTTTTTTTGTACGGCAATTAAAAATATCTTTTACGATCATGTCAAGTTTCAATCGTAATGGCCGCCTTGACTTTATTCACGATGGTTTACGGTTAGTGCAGCTTGAATGTTAATCTGATATACGTTCAATAAAAATCTAACGACATTATATGATAATTAGTCAATGAATTTGTTGCGTTAAGCTGTTAAGCAACAATAAATTGTTGAAAGCAAAATCCTTTTTGACACTAATAATTCTGCGATCATTAAAATCCCCAATTAAATATGGCAATTCGGTGGTCGAGAAATACAAGAGTTTTTTTAATTGTTTGGAAGGTTGAGTCACGTCAATCTTTGAAAAAAAAACACATACATATACATATTGACAATAATACATTAATGTATATGAATTACAGTCACTTGCTCAGAGTAATAATTCGCTCCCGCTCAAAGAGAAGTCCTTTAGCTCTATTGCATAGAACAATTTTTTTCCAACTTTGTAGTTTGGCAACAAACGTGTAACGACCGGTTTCGGTTTGCGTTTAAATTTCTCGACCTGAGTACCTACGGCCCATTGTATTGCTATAAACTGTAGCTAACTTCATGGCTGATAAAATCATAGAACGGTTTTTTTCCGTATAGGTGACTATTAACCTCACCTCATCTAATGGATTATACGCAAATCTCCCAAAATATCAAACAAATAAACTTCCATCTGTTTTCAATGCAGCAGCAAGGCTTATTACGGGAGTAAAAAAATATTCTCACATCTCACAACATCTTCGAGATTTGCGCTGGTCAAAGAGCCCAGAGAGAATAAAATACAAGCTTTGCTGGACAGTATTCAAATTCCTTCATGAAACGGCTCTAAAATACCTATCAGACCTTTGTATTAGGGAAAATACATGTCAAAGAAAATCTTCTCTTACGTCAGCATTTGATTCAGGAAGAGGAAAACTCGGCGCTCCCCAAACACTCGATTTGGAGATCGTGCTTTTGCCACCGCTGGCCCCTCTGCCTGGAACCAATTGCCTTTAAACTTACGAATCATCGACAGTCCCAGTCAGTTCAGATCCCAACTAAAATCCCACTTCTTCAAACTACCATAGCCTCAATTTTAAATTTGGAAATATAATATATCACTTAAGTTAAGTTAAAATGTACGAGCAAGTTTAGATATACAATTGTAAAGCGCCCTTGAGGTGATTTTTTTACAAAAATGGCGCTATATAAATCAATCCAAATTCATCATTTGAATTTTTTTTTAAAATAAAAAAATCGTACAGTACGGTACAGTTTTTCATTTGTAAGTTTTTTTTATCTCCTTTGTTATATGATTGTTTCACCATATTAAAATATTTTAGTCAAGATATTTTCTTACAGTTTACGTACAGTTCTGGGTGTGAGATAGAACCAGAATCCCGGACAAGTGTTTTTGACTGGATTGTTGGTCTCATGTACAATTCCCGAAAAAGGAAATCGAGTTGAGAAAAGTCTCCATCGTAGTGTAGCGGTTGGCGCGTTCGTTATCCATGCTTGAAGTCACGTTTCCCATTCTTGGAGTGGAATAAAATATTATTTTTTAAAGGTAGTTTTATACTGAAGTATTTTATTGTCCTTGGACTAGCACCAGAAGCGTGAGACTGATTACCTTAGCTTCAAGTTACAGATTATCGATATACGCTGCGTTTGGCATACAAATGTGTAAGCTCAGTGGTTTTTTATGTATTTTTTATTTGTTAGTGGACTATTTAACTAATCCAAAAAATATATTTTTTAAATGATGTATTATAAGCGCTGCGATTTTTTAAAGTTTTGTAATTCTGAAATTACTCCGCATGTGACGTCGCAAGTTCTCTTCTGCTTCTTCTCGGTTATTTCTGCCGATTGATCCATTGTCTTACTGTAAACCGCAAATCTTTCAAAACTCTCTTATCATTGGTTGATTTAAGTGAACTAGTGATATCATTCAAAGTAGTTTGTTTTTATGAGCAAAATTTTTTTTTTCGTACATTTTCAAGAAACTTGGCTGTACAATTTTGCAAAATGTTATATGTTAATCTTCGCTAATTCGACCACATAACCGAATATCGAACGCAACTAGACTGGCTCTGTATCGGGCATAGAAGAAACATTCACATTCTATCACTTCCTCACAATATTTTTAATAATCCCACTTCGCCTGTTCATCTGAGAGAGCTCTTCCAACCTTTATCACAACATGGACTATCTCTTCGTTCTAGCAACGAGAGAACCCCTTTAATACCCTTTCACCGTTCTAATTTTTTTGCCTCCTTTTTGCAGTAGTAAGTGCTCGGTTGTGGAATAATCTACCCACTTATGTTAGAGACGCCCCTTCTTTATTTACATTTAAACCAAGACTGAAATGTCATAATCTAAATATTTGAGTTGTCCCTTTCTCCTTCTTTTTTCCTTCCCATCTCCTCTCCGCTTCATAGTATACTGTTTTTATTTTTTTGTTATTACCTTTTGTTTTTAATTTTGTATAACATTATCGGATACAATATAATTCCTTAGAATATGTCCATGTACTTGTAATTTTCAAAAAACTGAACGTTTGGGTAGGTAGGAAGAAATTGCCTTATACAGAGGCAATATGCCCGCCCTTACATGTATATTTATTACAGGGGCGAACCGTGTTTAGAAGCGATTATGCACAGCTTACTATTATATTTGACTAACCATAATAATGTTTCATTGTAATTTTATTAACAGAAAAACAAATAAACAAGTACTATTTATTTTAAATCATTTCCACGGTTTGTATTTTTATCCTTATATAAATATAAATTTTAATAAAGCACGCCCAGCGCCTGCGGTTAGCCAAGAAACTAGCCGATTATTCCAGCTTATTTTTTCATACAAATAAGTATACTATATTTTGAATGTATTAACCCCAGTGCAGGTTTTTTCTCCTAGATTAAACTTGCAGATTACACAAATTATTTGAAGATTCTTGATTTGGAAAACAGTATTTCAAACATTTTTTTTAAGGACTATTTTTCTTTGAGATGGTACTTTTGACATAAGACCATGCGTCATATTGCAGAACATATAGCACTCCACGCGGCCGTTTTTAGCACTAGTAATTACTAAAACAATGCGACCAGTTGACATTTCAATTGAATACCTAATATCGACTTAATACGTAGTGGTACTTTTTATTTATTTTTTAATGAATTATATATTAAAGTAATGGATAATGTATCTATATAGTATAATATATTACGAAGTTATGTAACTATGTAGTTTGAGTTGATTTCATGGATGAGAGTTGTTGTATCACACAGAAACACAGAAAAATATCAATTGATAGTATATATTACTTACATTATATTATGTACCTCCTATGTAGGTACAAATATATGATATTTTTTAATACTTACCTGTAAATAAAATCACCATTCGCCACTGATTTATTGTAATTGTATATGAAGTGTAAAATAAATAAATAAATGCTTAAATTTTTACCCGCGCGTAAGAAAACATTTTTGTTTTCCGTAGGACCGAAGTTTTTCATTCAGCGCCAATAACATTTTTTTCTTTTACTATGAACGTATCGATTTGCTAAAAAAAAAAAGTAGTTGCCTTTCGAAATATTAAACGGAGAAAGAAAGTTGCGACATCAATATACTATGAACATTGTAAATTGAACGGACAATGGATGGTGCCTTTAGACTTGGACCATGACAAAAACGAACGCTGCCATCTTGGAAAATATTTATTTAAGCTTAGAAAAAAGGTCAAGAACACATGAAGTAGTTAGCGGATCATGGAAGATTGAAACGTGCGTTAGAGTGCCTACTTGAAGCTGGTAAGGTAGCCAGCACGAAACATTAGTTGACTGTTCGTTTCTTTTCGTCCTCCAGAATGTTTGGATTTGACTTTAATACACCGCCTTACAACACGATCTTTCTATTTCAAGTTTAATTTTAATTTTAAACATATTATACCATAGAATTAAGAATAGTCCAGAAACCGCAAACGCACATCAAACAGCGATTAAACTACTCATAAAAAGTGTAGGTTTACGTTTTGACCCATTAGTTTGATTGTAGACGTCGCTCAGTACGCAACTCCTGATTTAAATTCGTGTTCGTGTTGTGTACTTTTAAAGTGTAGAAATACTGCTAGGAAAGAAACAGGGTGGTATCATGTTTCATATGTAATTAGTAAACGAATGTTTAAGCAGCAAATGTATTACTTAAAAATGAATTATTTTCCCATCTGTCAGATTGCCGAAGAAACAAAATGAACATTTCGTTAGTGTTGCCAGGGTAGTAATTTTTATTACCCTACTTTGCTCATCTAATGAAAGAACTAATGAAAATTAGACCTCGGATTAAACAACGCCGTGGGAGACATTTGAACGACATTATTATCTTTAAAACATCAAATATTATTTAGCATGATATAAAAATGTCCGTTTTATGTAAAATAAATATGTTTTATATTTTAAGTTCATATTTCATAAATTCAATTACTCTTATTAAATGACCCTTTACTTATCCACTCTGATGTGTCGATCAATGTTTCCACGTGCACAATAAAATTGTAGATACATTAATAGAATGCATTTTTTTACCTTACATTTGTGTTATGATTATTTTTTTCCCACTAAGCAACATTCCGCGACGACATCACGAATGCGCGCGGTGAAAGTAGGGCATAATGGGAAGATTATTGGACACAGTATGTATTATACATAATTTTATAAAATATTCTTAAAAAGTTTTTGTAAAAAACTCATTTAGGGACATGCAGATAACAATATTTATTTACAGACGTTTTTATATTTTAAACTATAACATTATTTACAAAAGCAGAATAAAATTTATGATACACTACAAATTACAAAATAAACATAATACAAGGTATGGAAATGAATTCAAAATGATACATACATAATAAAATCTATAAAATGAAAAAAAAAAGAAAAATTAAAAAATATAAAAAGTTTTCAAATTGCATGTATGTATATGAAAGTGAAAATTAATATTAAAAAAATAGAAGAATGAAAGAGTTTTTTGAATTAACAAAATATACGCACCCAATATAGGTTTAAAAAGTATAAAAAGCTTATATATGAACATAATACAAGCTAAAAATGTATGGAAAAGCATAAAAATCATTTCAAAGGTATTAAAAATTACAAATACAAGCAAAAACGGTAAAATATTAAAAGTGATATTTCAAGATGCGCGTTCTCTGGATCAACTAACATTATTCATTTCAAGTACTTCTGGAAAAAACAATTCTTCAATTCGCCCGTCCTGTTTCTGTATTTTGAAATAGGTACTTCAAATTTTTGTGGCAATTTATTAAATTCCTTGAAACCTATGTATTGTAAAAATCTAGTACCAAACTTGGTAGACTTCACAGATCCAATAAAAATATAATTTTTTGATCGAGTACTGTACTGATGGATGTCTGTATTGAAGCTATCTCTATCTCTGTTAAAAAGATAACGAAGCGTTGACGCTGAAAATAAAGTGTGTAAGGATTCCAAGTCTCAGGAAGCGTGCTTCAGCATAGGAGGACTTTATGAATACAATATTGTTGTTAACACAATCTTTTGAGCAAAAAACAACACCCATTATTTTTCTCATATGACACACAGAAAAAATACTTACAATATTTTTCTCCAGGATACTCAAATATTAAAATAATATTTTTCTAATTTCGCTACATGTTAAAAACAAAGTAAATATGTTTTGAAAGTATCAAACTGTTGTTTATTATCTTATAATATAAATACTGTTTTTTTTGTTGTTTGAAATTGTTTTTTTTTTTGACAAAGTAAATATAATGTTATAAATGTTTTGACGTATATAGTCAATTATAACGTTTTTACCTCACTAATAAAGTGAAAACTCGTGTTTACAGAGGGAGTTCGTTTTACATTTATTTTTATTTTAATATATATTTTTAAAAAAAAATTTTTTTGTAAGTAATTTACAACTCGTTAAAAATGGCCCCCGAAATTGAAACATTTGGGTAAATCATAAGAACGCAAAAATTTATTCTTGTTGAATAAAATGAGCCGAAACCTTTATTGATGTGGGTGAAATTCATCTAGCTGAATTATTTCACCTACTAGGCAGCGCCTGAAAATATATTTAAACGTATATACTTCTTAGCGTAAGACTAATCACCTTACCTTCATGTAACAAAAATGATCAAGATACGCTGCGATTGGTAAATCAATGCAGTGCCCTATCCACTATTAGGTGTGGAAAGAAATAGGATACAATAAATGTTTTCTTCAGGCGGTAAAAATTGGAGCATTCAATAGTACTGCAAAGTACTGAAAAAAAAATCAATAAAAACGAACTACTTTAAACGACGTCACTAGTTCATATGAATCAACCAATGATAATGGAGTTGTGGAAGATTTTCAGTATGTTCACTGCCAGCGGACCAATGGGCAGAACTGATCGAGATAAGCGGTAGATAACCTTTAACGTCACACGTGGCGTTATTTAAAAAAATCATAGCGCTTATAATACAACATACAAAAAAAATAAAAAATTGCGTAGTTTAATAGTCTGTTCACAAATTTCAAAAAGCCGCTAAACTTCCTCATAATACCCCTTTTAATTATTTTTTTAAAAATATGTTTTTTTGTAATTCATATTCATGTTTAAATTTATATTATCATAAAAAAATATTTTTAATATTGTAAAGCATTAGTATTAATTTGAACTGTATCAATTAAATTAAAATCATCCAAAAAAAATATACTTGTAACAAAAAATTCCTGTCTAAACACAAAAAATCATAGTTAGTCGGAACCTGAGACAATGAATCTCTGTACATTACAAAAACAGTGAAATAAATATAAGTACAGTTAATTGGCGGACAAAATAATTAACAAAAAAAAGTAAATTTTATTAACAAAAATTGTCGGTGAACCGAGCAAACATTTTTTTTTGCTGGTGTAAGAACGAACATTTGAACGCTTAAATGAAAACTTGCTGTTACGCATACATATTATTCCACTTTTATTTATATATAAACTATATACGTATATTATATACGCATATATATACGTATACTATATTAAATTTATTTTTGACAAAATACAAGGTTTTTAAACTTTACACATTACAGTATATTACATATTTTATTGTACGAAATATTCCCAATCAGCAAAAGTGCTGGTATTGCTGGTATTGGGGGTATATATAATAACACAATAGTTTAAATAAAAATTCGATAAAAAAACATCACATATCATTCGTCACACGGGCTGTAAGAACTGTTTTATTTAGGTGTTTTTTAAATACGCATATGTTTTGTATATTTTTTAGATCATTAGAAAGTGAATTGTAAAAATTTATTGCTGTATCCAAAATTTATATATTTCTTTTTCTGTTGGTCCTAGGTTGTTCGCAAGTCAAATTTTTGATGTTCTTGTATTTATATTATGTATGTTGTAGTTAAAATTAAATTTAATATTTGTCTTTATTTTATTCTTTTTCATCTTAAATATCATTTTTATTTTTTCTGTGTAAATCAATTCCTCTAGATTGAGCATTTTTGTTATTCTATATAAATCTAGTGGTTCTAGTATATTTATTTAAATTAAATGTTACTTTAAGTGCTTCCTTTATTGTTCTTTGTATTGATTCTTGCAAAGGTTATTAAAAATGGACTGTACCTTTTTTTACAACCTACTAAGCATAGAAGTAATAATAGTTATATTCACAACAATTTAAACACTATACAATACAAAGACACGAAGGATAAAATTTGAATATATATATATGTACGTGAATGCAAGGGATTGTACGTATATGTGAGTGTGTGTGTATATATATGTATGTATGTGTATGTGGGTATGTGTATATGTAAACGATATGCATGTATTTGTGTGTATGTGTATGTATGTTTCTAAGGGTGCACACGTGTGTGTATGTATATGGAGCTATTTCAATAAACATTTATCCTACTAGGCATTACTTTATAATATTAAAGGAAAATATATATATCAAATAAAATAAAATAAAATTCGAAAGTACGCAATTTAGTTCTTACAAAGTGTAAATGAATAACAGAATGAATAATACCGAAACAAAAAAAAAATACCCGTACATATTTATATAAACAAATGTAGAATAGTAAATTTCATAATATTTTAATAATTAAGTAGCAAAGGAGTGTCTAATTTGAACATTATTTTTGCTCATAACTTATTATGTTGTACCTACTTGACATATTTTTTTATTTAATTAAAGCAGGCGAAGTATTAAATGTATCAAAAAGATCGTTAAGTTTATTCGCATTTAAATGAAATTGCACTAATGGATAAATTAAAATAATTTTCCAAAATACAAATGGTATAATGAATTAATATTGATAAAAACCAGGTATCTAAATACATTATATTATAATGTACACTTTTAAAAAAGAAATGGTGATGTTTTCTGTTTTCGGCACTGAAATAAAAAATATGTCCAATTGATATTGAAATTAAACTTCGTTTAAGTAAATCAATAAATATTGAATACGCAATTTTCTGATATAAATCTAAACTCAACCAATGTTTTTCACTAAAAATGACTCCTACATACAAATTTTGCCGTTGTAGATTTTTTATGGATGTCATTAGTAGGAATTTGTGCTTGTATTTTTTATTGATGGCATTAGGCGGAATCACTTTTAGTATTTAATCACACAGAAACAGAAGCAAATCATTACAAAACGATCAAATAATTTAAAAAAATAATTGCTGTAATTGGCTGAAAACAGATATAAAAGAGTCTACGCAATTATCGTCTAATTCTTCATCCCACAATTTACTTGTTTAGCTGATGGAGCAACAATGAGTGGGAGTATCTTGTATCTTTATATATCCATACTTCCATACTATGAATGCCAAAGTGAGCTAGTCTGTTTGTTTGTGTTTCTTTAACGTCGCAACGGAGCAAACGATCAACATGATTTTTTACATAGGTATAGTCGGAGAGCTGAGAAGTGTGACAAGCTACATTTTATCCGGAAGAAATATCATTCCTTCGAAATTACTTTGAAGTGGAAAAATTAATTAAGAGTAAAACAGAATAATGATGATAAGTCGCCGTAGACAAATGGAACGTCTTTTTTTCATAGCTCAGTTGGAGGGCCGGCAACCGATACAGGCTAATTTTATTCGGAATTTTTTTATTATTAACTACAAAACTAATTAATTAACTAATTTCTCCCAACACTACGCGAGCGAGGCCGCGGATAAAAGCTAGTAGGTATATATGGCAGACATAGAGTATATCATTATCATCATAATATCCCTATTCGCACCAAGTGGTGCATAGGTACTGGATTGGTCGTACGATACACAAATATGATCAATTATTTAGAAAATCGTAAAAATATCAAAAACAAAATTATTTCTTATACTCTTTCTTAAAATAAATAACCAAATCGGTTCAGTTTCGGGGTGCGGAAAACGGGACAACAAAACGTCGATTTGTAGATATTAGATGGGCAAAACTAGTCCAATGTGTAGTTGTCTTTTTCGCACAATATAATTCGCAGGCGTCTGCGAGAAAGTGACAGAAAAACTATGGACAACTATTCATCAAATTTCTCTGCCACCGCATTTCTAGCTGCATATTTCTAGACCAGTTGGTTAAGGTTGGTCAAAGACGAAGTTTAAAAATTGGAAAATTGATTCCAGGCGTTGCCTAGTATGTGAAATAATTTAATCAGATGAATCTCTTCACAACAATGAAGGTTTCAACTCTTTAACTTCGCTGACATCATTATAATTCATTATAGAAATAAAAGACGGTGATACTTTAGTCCAACAATTTGGAATATCCAGTGACCGGTTTCATCGCTTTTGCAACATCTTCAAGACTGGTATCTTTATTAAGGAGTTCAATGTATTTATACAAAACAGAGGTAAGGATAGATAATTCAAAATGATATGGAAGTTAATTTTTTTGAATTAAATTTACTTTCATATAATTTTTAATTCTCTATCCTTACCTCTGTTATGTATAAATACATAGATTTTTAAAATAAAGATACCAGTCTCGAAGATGTCGCGAAAGCGATGAAACCTGTCACTGGATATTCGAAATTTGTGGATTAAAGTATCACTCGTCTTTATTTCTATGATAGATTGTTAGTACATAAAGTCATTACAACACCAAGGGTTGAAAAGGCAACATTATTTCCCTTTGATGGAAAAGGACAGGATAAAAATATTTGTTCAGTTGATTCCTAGATAAACTGGGCACCTTTGAAAATAATATAAATATTAAAAAAATATATATTTACTGTACACATTTAAAATAAAAACGGGAAAAGTTAAATGTTGCCGTATGAAACCACATTTAAAACAAATTTGGTTTGACACGTTGATCCAGCCAAGACTTGAACCTGGAACTTTCAGCATGTTTCGTTAATGCGCCAACCACTACGATACGTGGAAGAAATATCTCAACTCGATTTTATTTTTCAGGATTTTAACCCGAGAGTGGGCACCACGTCGAAAACGCTCGTCCAGGGTTCTGGTTCTATTTCCGACACCTAACCGTATTCTTCATCCGCCTGGACACGGACACTTATATTTTCTTTGGGCCCCGGTAAGGTCACATGATTCACATTCATCATCATCATAATACCCTTGTCCACACCTGATCGATTATCTGTTACATGAAGGTAAGATGATAAGCCTTACGCTACCAGATACCAGTCCACGAACATGAAATATTGCCGTGTAGAACCATAATTTTAAACAGTATTTCATGTCGACCTTCCCAGGAATCAAATCTGGGGCTTTAAGCATGGTAAGCAAACGCGCTAACACTACACCACGATGCGGGAGAGTTGCAATGAAGCTGCAAATATTCATACACATTTCTGGTTTTATTTTCCTTATCCAACTGTACACGAAAATGACATTCGGAATATATTGCATCTTTTTTACGTTCCTCAAAGTTAGCAATTAATTAGTCATAGACGTCCAGTACCTTAAACACATTATTTTTATATGTGGGAGTTGCTTTATTATTTACCTTGCTTATAATATACAAGGTTTATGTTTTAAAAAGTGGATTTTTCTGCAATTAAATATCTTTAAATTTTTCTAAACTATTGGGATCAGGAGAGATATACTAATGTGGGATAGTCAGGAACTTCTCAGTATTTGCTCACGTGGAGAGGAAACAACCTTATACTCTTCAGGAGAAGCCGGCCTGTTGGCAGTAGTCAACAGGCCTTCCGTTCCACTAGAGAAGTGTTCGGCATTTTGTTCCCAACTTTGGTTTATTTTACCAATTGCCTGCACTATATTGACCATGTATGATACTATCTCTCGTGTGAGTTCTTTATTACCTATCACCGATGGGATGTCGCATAGATCTTCACCCAGGCTTCTGCATAGCGCCTCTAGCTGTTGTCTTCGAAAGCTGAAAAAGAGGCAATGCATCAACAGGTGAGGGACATCTCGAGGAGTTTAATCGTCGCATGGGCAGCTGTTGATCTCAGAGAGCTCAAAACGATGCAGGTAACTCATAAAACCACCATGACCCGTAAGCATCTAGGTGAGCTCGTAGCCAGCATTCTGCATTTTTCTGAAATCATAGGCGTGGAAAATGGCAAGGAAAATATTTTAGTTACACTTCCGGTAGTCTCACTCAAACAACGATCGTACCAGAATTGAAGGGTTCTGCTCTTTATTTTCTTTTTAGCAAAGCTGAGCGGAAAATCAGTGAAATCGGGGGCTGTCTTCTTAAGCGTAGCCTCTCGAGCCTTTTCGTCAGCCTTTTCTAACCTAAAACACATTAGGCGCTACACTATTGGTAATAATTGACGCGATAAAAGATTCTCACCGAGATTTTTTATGGTTTAAGCAATTTCAATGGAAAATCGATTTAAATTTTTTGATCGGGGTTTATTTTAATTTATAGCGTTTAGCGTTTGGCCACGTGACCAATGACAAAGAAATAAAAAATCTCACCAATGCGTTTGCGCAAGTTCATTATCGCGGTCGGGTTCCACTGTGATCGGTCAAGTTGCTTATGGAGTTTTAATCGGAGATCATATATTTTCTAAAGCACCTGTTTTGAGAAATCAAAAGTATGCTGATTTGGACCCCGGTGAGGTCCCACGATTCGCATTCAAACAATATACCGGTACATATTACTTACCGTATAATTTTTCGTGGGAGTAAGCAGTTGAATAACATGACTAAAACACCTCCTTACATAAATCAGACGCTTCCGATTTTGTATCAGATTTCTCGTATGTCTAAATACGAGTAGGAAGTTCGGACCAAGATGGCGTGCGGCTCATGTACCCTCGAACCAAGAACACTTGTAACCGACGTATCAATGAGTTGCACAATTTATAATATCAAATTTGACCGTCGCTTCGCCGAATTAACATACAAAGTGTATTCATGTATGACAAGCTTTTAAATTAATTTAAAATTTGATATTTTAATTTCTCTCATTCGCTGCTACGGTGCTTCGTACTCAAGGTTCTGAAATCACTTCCTGGCTCTGATCATGAATGATTTCAAAGATTTATCAAATTTTCATTGGCAAATTCAGGTATTTTGCATCCCAGAGAGGAAATAGTTGGCTATGTCTAATGCACAGGGGATCCGGGTTAGATTTTGTTATTTCACTTTTTGGTTTGTTAAAATTTGATTGTCATTTTATTATTCGATAGATTTTTTTATTTAAAACAAATTAAATTCATGTATTTAAACTAATTATTTTACCAGAACGCAAAAAGCGTAGACATAAAGAACATTTATTTGTTTATAAATTTGTATAAGCCACTTTAACTTTTGAGTTATACGTCGACCGTTTTTGAGGATACTTCCTCATCATCAGGATCTTAACTAACTTAGAATTACTCGCGTTGTTATTTAGAAAGGAACACAAGAATAAAAGAAGGACAGAGAAATAAGATAATATGAATCATAACGGAAATATTTAAAGATAAGGACTCGAAGCTAAATTCAGTAAACAATTTATTACGGAAGTAACCTCGAAACCGGTCGACGTATAACTCACAAGTTATAACTCAAATTTACAAATAACCAAGCGTAAAATAAGTCAAAATGTTTTGATATTAAAAATATAAAAAACATTTGCTAAAAATATATTTGTTTATGGCAGGAGGCGAAATTAGCCGTTCACAGTTGAGTCCTGGAGCAGACCCTTATGTGTAAAAGTGAAGTATTAAATTGGAAAAACAAGGATGAAATTAGGGTGCTGTCGAATGCGAATCTCTCAAGCGAATGTGTGGTAAAACTATGTATGATAGGTGCAAAAATATCTAGATCCGTGCATTGTGTAAGACTGAGACAAGCATTATTGACAAAACCAAAAAGGGAGTGCTGCGTTGGTTTGGACATGTAGAGCAAATGGACGGCAAAATAACGACTAAACATATTTGCGATGCCAGTATTGACGGGTGCAGGAAACGAGGAATACTGAAAAATATATGGTTTGATAAAATCTAACAAATACTTGAAGATGGACATGTCAAAGTCGTAATAATCGGCACGCGTGCAGGAGAAAATGTATGAACTTAGAAGAATCGAGGTCTGTATTCAAATATAGAGTAATATAACGTTCTATCCTATCTAACTACCTCTCCGGGGAAACAAAGTGAAGGTTTGTTTGTTTATTGCGTCTTTTATGAAGTTCTGCACAGGTCGTTCTAATGTTTAATTACCCAGTGTTGATGTGTTAGTGCCTGTCGGTGAACCGAGTAAACAGATATTTTTTCAACAACATTTTGAGTCTATCCAAATTGTTGTAAACAAGAGCTGGATTAAATCAGCTGGTCCAAGAAGAATTATGAAAATTAAAAAAAGGATTTTTCTTTGCATACAGATCTCGCTTCATCTACATTCATACATCTTCTCATGCACGCGCGCCGATTATTCCGACTTTTGACATGTCCATTTTCAAGTATTTGTTGGATTTGGTCATGCCATGTCTTTCTCGGTCTTCTTATATTTCTGCATCCATCAACATTCACATTGTAAATATTTTTCGATGTTCTTTCGCTGTTTAATCGTTCTACGTGTCCAAACCAGCGCAGAGCTCCTTTCTTGATTTTGTCGATAATATTTGTCTCAACCGAGAATAGTGAATATTACAGTGTGCGAAGTAGCCACTTAAACCAGCCAAGGACAGGTCATACGCCCTGTAAATGACTAGACTTCTTTATTCCTTTTTTTATAATGTTCTTCTTCCCTGTTGTAATATATATTGATACAAAAACCACAGTGGGACAGCCCAAACAAAACCTTCAATAAAAAATATGCTCTGAAGAACTTAAATCAAGACAACATATACATTATTTAGGAATAATAATTATTGACAAATGTTTTAGATAGACAGAACACATCGAATATACATAAAACACAAAAAATTAGAAAACTTTCTCATATTCTTTTCTTTTCCCGTTCTTTAAGTCGATACGTAACATCTTACCCCTAATTAAACTCAAACAAATATATTTAATTGTATGTATCTCAATTATAACTTATGGCATAATAGGATGGGGAGACACAAATAAATCAATATTAAAACCTGTCGAATCTGCTCAAAAATCAATATTTAAAACAATTTTTAAAAAGCCCTTCAGGTACTCCAACGTCAATTTATTTAAGGTTTTGTAGAAAGCGAATTATTCTACCAAATCCCAAAAAGAACACTCCCACACTACCAGAAGTCAAACTAGAGGATGGGTCATGGGGTTTACCACAAGCTCTGAATTCAGGCAAAGAAATTTCAAGTTTCTGGGCCCTAAAATATTTAATATGTTACCCGAACATTGCAAAACCATGACTCGGATTTAATAAAAAAATTGTATAAAATTGTTTGCTGGGTTAAGGTAGAGAAAAATTGGAAATTTTACTAAAAAGCATTATTTAATAATAAATGGTATAAATTAATATTGTATAACTGTATAGTAAATTTACTAATAGGTAGTAATGTTATTGTTTATTTAGCATAAAAATATCAGCCTTAAAACAGGTTGTACCTAGTTAGGCAGACTAGACATGATCTAGAGAAATCTATTACCTAAGTGTGTATGTAGTTGACAAATAAATTGGTATTTTTGTTAATAAACCATGTTCATAATTTTTATTGTGCACATATAAATGTTTTTTTAGAACACTTATTGTTAGATATAAATCTTCTTCTACTTTTCCACATCCGCTCCTACGTGGAGAATGTGGACATCACTAATTGCCTTCAGGAGACCCTATCGCCAGCCAATCAAAACTCAGAAACTGGTGTTTTGAGCTTTGGTAAGGTGCCAAGATTCGCACCAATATAAGAGTACTGGCATTATACAAGAGCCTCTTTATAATAATGGACAGAGGATTGAGGAAGTTGATAGATTTAAATACTTGAGAGTTCACATAACTGAGGATGGAAGCATGCACAAAGAGCTCGCAATCCGCCTAGGAATTGCTGGAGCAACTTTTAACATGGTCTAGTGGTCTAATGGTCTAATGGTCTAGTCTGCTAAAACAAAATGCCGATTATTGAACACATAAATAAGCAAAGTTTATGACAGATTTAAATGGAATTAGATTGTAAGTAATTACAAAGAAAAACGAACGAATTACAAAAATAATAGATCATCAAAGTGCGTAAAGAAATTTTTAAAAATTATTTTGTTCAAAAATAGAAAAAAAATATTTTTGTCTCGTTTAATGAAAGAATATATTATTCCGATGGAATAACCCTAAAGTACTAAGATGAAGTACAAGAGTGCGTTTTATCGCGCGGGCGTTTCAGACACTGTGTCGCCAATGTCGCCAATGCCGCCATACAAGTGGACGCGTGGGACGCGGTTAGTAGTCGCCGCCGCGCCGCACCGCGCCGCGCCGCACCGCGCCGCGCCGCACCGCGCCGCGCCGCACCGCGCCGCGCCGCACCGCGCCGCGCCGCACCGCGCCGCGCCGCACCGCCTCAATCATCTGCCAGCATTGGGGAATTATACTATGGGCATAGTCCTATACTGAGTCTCAAGACTTACTTGAATAAACGACACCGAATTTGCATTTCGACGTAATTGATAGCCGAAGTGATTTCTACTGGAATAACAGGTTTTTTGGCCAATATATTATTATTATAAAAAAATACTTATAAGCTGTCTAGACTTGCAAATAAATATCAAAGTTTGTTATTCAACTGGGACATATAGCCAGAAAAATAATTTATTCAATTAAAAATTTAAAAAAAAAACTGAAGGCCTTTAAAAAAAAAAATATTCAATTTTTTGTACATAATGTTATTTGTACATTGGCGGGCTTATTGCCAAATGGCAATTTCTTCCAACCAACCAATAAAATAAAAGTTTTATTTTAATAATTCAAGTCACAGAACATATTCAATAGAAAAAAAAAATAAAAAGCTAAAGATATATAAAAATAGAAATAAACGTATTTGTTTATAAATTACCTTAAATCGAAACTATTACTCAATGGGAAAAACGAAAAAAGAGGAAATAGGAAAAAGGAAAGGAGGAGAGATTAAGGAAGAGAAAGGAGATGTTTCTTCAGACGTGATTTAAACAGAGATAATGTAGTAACATCTTTGATGGTGGATGGGAGATGATTCCGCATGTATCGAGCCGCATGGACACTGTATGAGTAAGAGAAGAAATAGGAATTGTGGATGGGTATTAAGGAAGTGGCTTGAGAATTAGAACGAAGAGGTAAACCATGAACTGATAAGCGTTGAAATTTTTCACGCTATATAGGAGCGTTAGGACTATGAAGTACATTGAACAGAAGTGAGAGGGAGTGATAGTCTCTCCACTGTCTACTTATCTGCGTCCAGTGGCGCATAGGGCACTGCGTTGGTACTTCAACTTAATTGGCGGCCTCTAGAAGGTTAACGGTTCGATTCTCGTTGAGATCATTAAAAAAGCAAATTTATATCAAGCTTTGGATTAGATATGGGCTTCTTGGCCTGCTGTGATACAATTTTTTAATGCATTTAAAATGGCGTTATGTAAGTTATCCATAAAATAATAAAAATAAATGTGTGTGAGAGTCGAGGGGCTAAAATCGATTACATTAAAAATCAACTTTATAATAATCATTTCATCTTGACCCTGTCGGAAATAGAACCCGAGACAGTGGTATGGTAAGCAAACTCAGAAACCAGCACACCGCGAGTTATCTCAGCGACTTTTCTCCACTCGATTTCCTGTATCAATTTTTTTACTTGAGAGTAGCCATCGAATTAAAAACACTCGTTTATAATTATGCTTTTTATTTACACTCAGAACTGTATTCTTCATCCGTCTGGACACAGACCAGTCCGTTTCTTATGAAAATCTTTTTCAATTTTGTAATAATTTACCTAGCTATAAAAGATACATTAATTTGAACATTTAGACACATGCATAATATTCTTGATCAAAATGTCATTGTGAAATAAAATATGGAATGGAAGATATACATTTTTTTATTGGCATTGATTCATTTGACCGATCATGGTCATCAACATGTTTCTTAAAGTTGATATTCTCTGTCTCATAAAACAGTAAAATGACGAAAATGCACAGATGATTTCTATATTACTCGTAGAATGTCATGGTTTATACATAAATGTTTTCAATATGATATTTACATTTCAATAAAGCATTATGTTAATTCAACCCATTTTTACAACTTTATGAGCCTCATAGCCGAGGGTGGTCAGAAAATGTCACATTATTTTATATAATTTATTTAGTTATTGAGAAATCATACAGCTTGAGCGGAGGAGAGCAATTCAATGAAAAGGTATTGAAACATATATTTTCTGCAACATTCTAACAGCTGCCTTTCCGATACTGTGTGAAAAAGACAACTGCATAATTAGTCCAACGAGTCAGACTAATATTATTTATTAAGCTTAATGCCTAATTAAAATTGACCGAATCAAGGTATTCATCCCGTTTTCCGCAAGGTGAAACTCAGATTATCTGATAATCAAAATTTTTTTTTTGTGGCTGTATTTTTTGCGATTTTCTAAACTATTTGTCATATGTGTATGTCTTACATTTGAAGACGCTAAATCAAACTGGGCGCTTTTAAGGGTTTTCGGATGGTCCTTGTTCTCATAAGAAACAATTTATAAAAAAAAGGACACGCCAATGGTTAGTATCCATGGAGTGTAAAAAATCAATGCTCTAGTGCCATAATCTTTATAGAAAATACGAGAATACGTTTTTAATGAACAAAAGCTTTTCCACGTTTCCTCTTACATTGTTTGTAAAAATAAATTAAATTACGAGCAAAATAGATACATACATATTTTCATTTAATTAATATATAGTGGAAGATACAAAGTAACTATGTAAATCTTATTGAAAAAATCATTTTTGAGATGTGAATGCATAAGGCAAAATGATGAATGTTACCCGGTGTGCAAAATAACTACTTTAACCAACCAATAATAGGGCATAAGCCTTGTAAATGCCTAAGAGTATCTAATACAAAAAAGTGAAAATTAAATTACAAACAATTACTATGGCGAATGCTTTTTTTGTCATTTGGCTTGCCAACTGCCGGCTAAATGCAATAAATAAAATGATAAATTAATTATGAACAAACAAATAAAACTTTATAAAACTAAATTATTTTACTTCACTCACAGTTTTGGAATATTTTCCATATTTACACCGGTGAAATTCAAATATTTGATTGCGCAGCAGGATTTTTCGTCGCGAAATGTAAATATTTTGACATTTAATATTAAGTGTTGCCAAGCATCAGGTTGAAGTGTGACAATATTAAAAAAATAAAATAATCCCGATCGATAACTTTCGCGGATATTCCATTGTAATCGCGAATACGATAAACAAACATGATGAGAAATTGTTATCACGTCGCTTATTAGCACGTCGATAGTCATTTGTGATTGAGCTAGTGGGCACTATTTCATTGGCCCTTATTACTTTAAAAATATAAATAAGGGGGTATTTCCCTATTATGTTGAAATTTATCGTTATTCATTTCAGATTCACCGAAATTATAATATTTACGTACGTCCTGACATAGAAACTAGGATAAAGCATCTGAAATGGGCGGTAAATTAAAGTTTTTAACGTTTGACATCAAATATGTCTACTGAAAGAAATTGACTACATCCTGATAAAGCAAAAAGTTGTTAGTTTAGTATGTAAGCCGCGGGGGCTTGCGAGGCGACAGACCATGTAACTACAGTTATGGAATTTTCATAGAAAACAGAAGATAATTATTATTAATATAAAAATTCCAAAGAATTGAAAAATGTCGAAGTGGATAACGAAAGACTGCTTATTTTTTGTTTACGTTACTATGTGTTAATCATAATGTTTTCATAACATTTTCTTCACTGCGCTGTGGAAAAGTTTTAAAATGCCGTTAATAAACTAGAGTTAAAATTTAATAAAACAGATTACAGTACATACTAAAGAACACTTACAGTACATACTAAACATACTAGAAGAACATTGATGCTGAACGATTTACCAGAATATGAAATGCCAGAAGGCATCTATGAAATCAGAAAAAAAAAACAAAAAGTCGCATCATCCTTCAGCTCTTACACATTACGTCTTCTTCTTCTTCTTGCAGTGCCTTCTCAGGTCCCCCCGACGTTGGCGATCACTACGGCGAAAGCATCTCGGTCCTGCGCTACTCTTGCATTCCGCAGCCAGGACAACGGCTTATTGGATGTACTCGCCATGGTGATTCCTGGGAATAGATGACCAGAACGCTAACGAGTAGGACTAGTCAGCAGTGTTGCCGGTGGAATGCAACTGGGCGTTCGCAGCATTTTGTAGAATCACACTCTCCAGCAAGATGTGACTCATCATCATCATTACCTTTCCGCACCTACTGGTGCATAGGGCACTGCATTGGTACACCAATCGCAGCGTATCTTGATCATTTTTAGTACATAAAGATAAGAAGATCAGTCTTACGCTTCAGTTACCAGTCCAGGGACCATGAAATATTCTAGTGCGAAAACACCCTTTTTAAAAAAATATTTCATATCAACCATGTCCGGAATCGAACCCGAAACCTCTTGCATGGCAGGCTAACGCGTTGACCATTACACCACGAGGCCGACAAATGTGACTCAATGCGACCCTACTGACAGTTTGAACCCCTCCTTTAAATAATCAATTGTTATACATAACGTCTTGTCTAACAATTGATTATTTAAAGGAGAAAAACATGGAATTAATATCTCATTGCCTGTATTTATCTGATTTTTCAGCCAATTACTTATTTTCGTTCCCTAATGTCAACAAAAAATGCATGGACAGCGATTTTCATCACAAGAAAGCCTTCCAAAATTATGTTTTAGTTTTATCTACCACATTTAAAGTGGATTTCGAGAATAGGTTCGAACGCATGCAAACGTGTACAAAACTTCAAGGCAGATATTTTGAAAAGCAATAAAACGATTTGTAACGAAAACAAAATCTCTCATTGCTTTTTTAAAAACATAAAAGGCAGTATATGTACACAGGAGCTTTGAGGTTGTAGTGTGGCTAAAAAGTTAGTTAATATATGCACAATATAAATTAGAATATTACACCTATAAAGTTCACCGGGTCGCTGAACACAATGAAAATTCTTATTCAAACACAGAATTTCAATTAAAGTATATCCCTTGTTGTAAATCTCTTGATTATGCTCATCAATCAAGAATATTTATGATTCTGAGTTAACTAACGAGCAAGAATTTAGCCTTGTATATAATTTAATACATTAATGTGAACACGGCTTGATTGGCAGATTGCGTCACCAATTAACTAACCACGTGGTACCAAAGGCTCCAGTTTGTCTACTTTGTTCTCTAGCAGTCTACAAGTAACCAGTATTTGAAAAAATAAGTAAGTATTCGCCTCTTGGGTGTAAGAATTATTAGTTAGTTGGTTTGAATAATTTTAATGACCTATGCCTGGTTATCTACGTAAGATCTTACGTATTTTTTGTTATTACCCTTCGCTGTATTAATTAAGCAATTTTATTCGTTGATATCAAGACTGCTATGATTACTGAGATTGGTGGGAAAACACGGGAATAGAAAAAAACTAAATTGTAGTTTGGTAAGAATGATTTAGATTAAGGAGTTATAAAATTTATATCGCTTGCTTATCGCTAGAACATTTTATATTCCACACATATTGCCTACTTACATGGTTGAATTAAACAGCAATTAATGATGGCATTCAGATAATATCTCTTTATCTGACTTGGTCACGCCTTTTAGGTAAAATAAACAATATTTGTTATTAAATGTGCCAAGTACCTAAGGCAAAAGTAAAATGATCTCATGATTTATAGCGACCAAAATTGCCCGAAATTCTTTTATTTTGTCACAAACAAATACTCATTTTCACAAGAGACATTATAAATTTATTAAATATCTATCTTATTTGTCACTTGTTAATGAGGAAGTTCAGTGGTTTTAAAAAAAAAAAATATTTGTTAGTAGACTGTTAAACTAAATCAAAAAATTAAAAAAAAAAATTTATGCAGCTTATTATCGGCGCTACGATTTTTCAAAGTTTTGTGTTTCTGAAATAACTCCGCGTGTAACGTCAGAGGTTCATTTCCGCTTTTTCTCATTCAGTTCTTCCCATTGGTCCAGAAGCGACAAGCAGACCGGAAATCTTCCATAGCTCTCAGATCATAGGTTGATTCACATGAACCAGTGACGTCATTTAAAGTAGTGCGTTTTTATCAAAATATTTTTTATTATATGTTCTGTACATTTTCAAGAAACTTTGCACTACGATTTAATGCTCTAATTTTTACCCCGCGTAAGAAAACATTTTTTTTATCCAATTTCCCGTAGGGCTGAAGTTCCTCATCGTTTTAATATTTGTTACTTTCAGTCCGTAACCCTGAATATCATTAATTCCATGTAAATAAAATAAATTAAAAGAAAATTATTGCTACATGATGGAGCGTAGTTTGATAAAAAGAGAAGTATTTTTCTACTTCAAAAATTACTTGCAAGAATAATCTCCTCATACAAATTCTTAAAGTATTTATAATAAAGATAAAATCCTGAGTAATATAAAAATAAGAAAGATATTTGATTTTATTTATTCAGAAAAACAACAGTAATACAAAAAAATATACACAACATTATAATAAAAACATAAAATAAAGCCAAATCAGTTTTCCACATAAATACAATGATAAAAATCCAGTTCAGTTAGATATAATTCATAGAAGTGCATGTGTGCGAGTTTTTTTTTGTGTGAGGATGCGTGTGTAAAAAAGTGGAGTGTGTAATATGTGTGTGATTGTATATGGGTGTGAGGGTAGGTTTATGGACAGGGTGAGTGTGTGTTTGATATGAGTGAATAGAAACAACTTAAATTTATAATGTAAAAATATATTTTTTTTATAAAGAAACATATTTTTTTTTTATATAAGAGTTTTTTAATTTTGGTTTTAAAAGTGAGTTTACTGCAGTTAAATATGTCTATGTTATTGAAAAAAAAAATTACAATTACGCGTCATGCGAATCAGAGGAGAGTTCTGTGCATAGTTGGTGCGAACTATAGGTACATGGAAAAGAGATAGATTCGTGTGACGGGTGCGGTAGCCAGGTACATTAAGGGCCAACTCAGAAACCAGAACAGGACTATCAAGCAATTGATGCAAAGTAGTTTCTGTGAAAATCAATATCGAATTACCAGCTGCATAAAAGTACATATACTTTATGTTATGTTTTGTTATTTTATTGTGAGTTTTATAAATAATATAGGGTAAACAGAAATTAAACATTTTGTAATTTCTCTCAGTATATTAAATCTTTTTTGTATATTCTTACATGTAAAAAAAATAAAATTTAAGTATCGTCGGCACGGGAAAGGACACGTTTTTTATTATTATTGTTTATATTGTGAAAAAAATGAATAAATAAAAAAAATAAATACGAAATTCGAGATTTTTTCGATATATTTTAATGGAAACTTAAAATTATAAATCTCAAATTTTATTCATTGGGAACCGATATTTTTCGATATTATAATAATTGTTAATTGTAAAACCATTGAGGTATATAACTTAAGTAAGCACGAGCGTTCAAAATATGATCCCTCAACCTGCGGCCAGTTGGCATATGTTTGATAGAACGGACTTAAGTCTGTTGCGAGCAGTCCCCGGCTACTTTTCTCCGGGCAATTACTAAAATGCCTATGTGTTCGCTAAGATACTGCACAAATCGATCTGGAAAAACGATGGAATAACCTTTTACCGGTCAGTAATGTTTTTATCTTAATCAATATTTGTTTAAAATAGCTAGTTACCAGTTAGTCATTAGTAGTGAGTTATCTCCTGTCACTGTCCTGCTTAGTTGATAGGGTGTACAGCGAAACGATAAACAAAGGTGACGCGTATGCGGAAGGGAGCTACATACTGAATATAACTTACAGTAGACCGATATAAACAGTCCGTGTTTTTTACTGTACTACGTGTTTTGCTTGCCAAAGTCGACGTGATATGATGTAATATGACGTGATATGACGACACTTGCTCCCTCCGCTGTCATTCCCTTTTCTTTGGGGACGTTTTTTAGCTCGGATTTGTATGGAGTGTCATCTCTTTATATTATTCCTTAATGTAAGTCCCAAGCTTACTTTTGTTCAGGGGAGAGAAAATCAGTTTTGACTTCACTAGCGAATGGTAGCCAAGTTCTTTCTTGATATATATTTTTTCAAATAATGGAGCATTACGAATAATGCTCAAATCCATGTAATTTTAATTCCTAACAGGAAATGCCACTATATAGTTTTTGACCATTTGTGAACTTTCGAGTTTTACAAATTAGGGTGACGAAATGCGATGTTTGTTAACCCAATTTTATTTTGAAATTATGACTTTGAAGTGATTTTTTGCATATCGTTTCAAATAGTCAGAGGTAGGTTAACTATATTTCAGTAAACAAAACACTATCCTAAAGTTACATTGAAATAAAATGGTATAGGTAATTTGCATAACAAAATGTACCTTTGCCAAATGGGCTGTTAACGTTTCCTGGTTGATTTGATGTATAAAAAGCAATCATGTTAAGTTTATTCATACGAATATATTTTATATCGTTTACTCTAAGATCTAATCTCCTATTTTTTTAGCCACAAGCCACAAAATACAATCATAATAACATCAAACGATATTATGATTAATCCGATGGAAGGTAGGTTTTCGTATTTTATGTACTTACCGATAGCTCAGTTCCAAAGAACGACAAGTCAAACATTTGAAGTTTTATTGATTGTTAAGATATATTACCCATTTTATTAAAAAACACTCCTTTTCAATTCTACAAAGGCATAATAACTCTTTAAAAAATAAGTTATCTAATGTTAGAAAAAACGTTTTCAAATGGATTAACACTTTGTATCCCGGAGCCGTGTAATCACGTGATTATATAACCACGCGTTGTGTCCCGGTCCCGTGTTTTCACGTGATTTACCAGCTGTTCATAGAAGTGCATTTTATTGGCATCTAGTGACATTTATTAGTACTTTTTCGCTGCTGGAAAACTACGTGAAAACTACGTGAAAACACTGGACCGGGACACAACGCGTCGTTATTATAATCACGTGTTTACCCGGTCCCGGGATACAAAGCACCAAAAAAGAAGTAAAACACTGTAAGTATATGTGCAAACATTGCAATGTGGCTCTCCATAAAGGCCAATGTTCACAAAATTATCATATGAAAATGACTCATTAAACTGTTTCAAATAAATATGAGAAGTAAGAATTGATTGAATTAAGTATTTTCATAAATATGACACATTTAAGAAACCTTTCACAAAGCATGAAATTTCACAAAAATGGGCCGGGCACAGGGTAAATTCTATGTGTATTCGGCCGGTGCTTAAAGTGTTAAAATACACTGAACACTCTACTTTTCCTACTTTAAAGATGTAGCAGAAAACGATAATTTTAGCCTCACTTCTTCTAATAATTTATTTATAAACTGGGTCACAAAAATAAATGACAATTTTTTATTTGCTTTTGAATTTTTTTATAATTTAATTATGTTCTTTTATTTTATAATTTTTAAAATCTACATCTGTTTTTGATTCTCTATTTATTATTCTCTAATTTTCCACTGAAATCTTTTTAAGTATTTAAAAACAAACAAAAAACTCGAATGTAACTTTCCGTATTTATTGTACATGTCTCTATTTTACATTCTTATCATTGATTTACAAATATATTCAAGATTAAGTATACCCAAAAACTGTAGGGGTAGGCAGAGAGAATGGACCGCCACACACGTCTATCCTGGCATACATTCTTAGCTTCTTCCTCATTCATACATCTTGTCATACATGCCCTTCGGTTCAGTCTCCTTTTGACATGACCAAACTAAAGATTTTGGTTTATCTGATCATGCCACGTCTTCCTTGGTCGTCCTCGTTTCACGTTGCCGTTCATTTTTGCCATATATACTTGTTTTACCATTTTTCGTCGTCCATTCGTTCTACGTGACCAAACCATCTCAGAGACCCTTTCTTAATCTTATCAATATTATCTCGCCTAATTTCATCATTCATAACCCTGTCATACATTGAGATCGCATTTCAACCGCGTTCACTATGCTTTCATCCTTCCTCTGCCAGTTCCATGTTTCACTTCCATACATAAGTGTTGGGACTAAAACTTCGTTGTGCACAGCCAGTTTAGCAAAAAAATGTATACACCCCCTATGAAAATGAAAAACATACAAAAACCTTTTTTTTTAATAACAGTTCAAATCATTTTTATAAACCTGCTCCAGCAGTTGCTTGTTCCAGATTTTTTGCCCACGCTTTACAATCATTATTTAGAAACAGTTTCACCAAAAATTTTAATTTGTGAAACGTAAACTGTCGTTGTTGCTTTTCTTTAATCCGTTTCTGGTGGCCTCTTGGTGAGAGACGCCAGTCACTTCTTTTTCCAAGTCTCTTCATCTGGTAGGACTTCTTCCGTGCGATCGAGTTACTTATACTCGTCCTCGTACCACTGATTTTTCTCTATTGTCTCTTCGCCTGGTAAATTGTGTAACCATTGTGTATGTATTTCACATCTTTGTATATATAATTCCTCTGAACTCTCTGAACCCTTCTAAACGGCCTAACCGATTTACGTGCGGTTTTCAGAAAAAAATAGATCTTTGCGCTGTGCGTGTTCGTAGATATTAAAATCTTCAATCTAATATGAACAAGAGATGTAAGAAGCATAACTGTTTTAATTATCTATCTACCAGGGTTGCATTCGAGGAGAGTGCATTTACAATAAAATGGAAAGATGTTGGTTTTTTTTGTGTATAAAAAAGTTACTTTTTGAATGTTTACAAACAGCATTTGTTTTTTGTGGATCTCAACCAGATTTTTTCCTTAAATTCCTTATAATTTCTACCCATTTATTTATTTTTTATACTGTATTTTTGGTAATACTAAAATAATATTAAATTCAATACATTTTAAAAAGTCGTATTCATACATAAAGTACACCTCTCTGTTGGTGAGAAGACTTCTTCGTTCGTTTTTTCATGGCCTTTGGTGAGAAGACCGGAGTTTGACGTTTGCAAAAAGAATGCCATATTCAAAAAAATATTTGTTTTATGTTTTGGAACTCAACCATAAACAAGTACTAAGGTACCTAATTCAATTCAATACTTGAATATTTACAATTTTTAGTTTTGGAATTTAATCACAAACAAGTAACAAGTACCTACTTATTACTTATCAATGAAAAGTTTTTTGCCAACAGGCAGGACAACGTCTGTCAGGTCCGCTAGTTAATTTATATAAATCACGTAAGCTGACATAAATAATTCGTTGATACAAATCCATTAAGATTCCAAGTTTTGGTCAGCAATTTCTTAAAACTAATAATTTCTAGCTAAAGTCTTATTGAAGTAAGCCATCGATATATACTCTTAGATTTATCTGACATCTGTGTACGTAAGTTGTATATTCAAGGGCAAAATATATTTTTATTTATTAAGTAGAGCAGCTACCTGTACATTACGCGAACACCTTTAAACTTTTGTATTTTTGATGTGTAAAGTGGCCAGTTGAACCAATCAGGTCATAATCACAATTATTTAATCACTCAAAAACATGAGCAGAATAGTGAATATTACACAGTGTGCAAAGACATCCCGTGGTAGAGTCACGGACTAGCAATCAAGGGTCTGAGATTAGCTCTTCTTGATTATTACTTTTTTACGATTATTTAAAAAACTATCAAATATTTCAATATTTTGTTTAATAAAATGAATGTAAACTATACTAAAAGTAACAAGAATAGGTTATAATTTGCATTTTACAAAATATTTTCATTCAGCAATGTTTTCAGTATGCCCAAATGCTTGCAGACTGGCTGGACTTTCTCCCTAGGGAGTTGTTCATAATGATGTATAAACAACTCCCTAGAAAGATAATCCAGCCGGTCTGCAAGCATTCGGGCATACTCAAAACATTGTTGAATTAACTACCTGGTAAAATAAGAAGTATACAAATTTGGAAAATTGTTTTCAGGCGTTGCCTAGTAGGTAAATTGGTTCAGCCGGATGAATCTCACCCACATGATGAAAGTTTTAGCTCCTTTACTTAACAAAAGCAAACAGATGAAAGAGTTGAGGAAATGTGGATGTTCAAACATAGGCAGATGGTGAATGTTACACAGTGTGTAAAGTAGCCACTTAAACTAGCCAAAGACAGGTTATAAGCCCTGTAAATGCCTAGACTCCCATATTGCTTTCTCAAAAATGTTTTTTCTCTCTGTTGCAACAAATTTAAATATTTCTTTTAATCGGTATGTTTAAATTTATAAAGGTATTTAGTTATAATTATTAATATACAATAAATCTCTAGAAAATCTACAGTATAATAATATCTTATAAATAAAACTATACAAGCGTTTTAAAATATCGCAAATTTTTTTAGGTTTTATTAAAAATATGGAATTTATCTAAACCGATCTAAGTATAATTAAATAATAAAATACATACATTGAATAACATCAAGCGTTTGCTTACATATAAAATGTATCGCCAATTCAATTTCCCAAGAACATTTATTACAATAATACATGTAAAAATTCAAGTTTATTCAAATTTTATTACTTCTATACTCATTAGAACTTAATTAATGTACTTTTGTTTTCGTTTAAAAATTTACATATTTGCGTGAGGATTCTTAGCTTATTATAATAAATTTATGAAAATTTAAACACAAAATGTGTTGTGATTAAAATTCATTGTATTCGTGACATACATTATTTTTTTATTATTTATATATTTCTACTATTATTTTGTTTATTGTTTTGTTATTTTGTAAATTGTTTAATATGTTTATGAATGTTTTTGATTGATATATAGAAGAGTCCCGACTTAACACAGAATTTTCTAACAAGTCGGGACAAAGTCGATCAAAAAATATATATGTGCTCTATGATTTAATTATGTATTATGTGCATTAAATAAAAAAAAACATTTCCTATTAGAACATTTTTATAAAAAATGAAATCAAATAAATAAAAATCACCACTTATTTTTTATTTTTTCTACCAACCGGTTTCAAAGCTATACAAGCTTCTTTACCAAGGTGTACTTAACTAATGAATTATATTCTATAGCGCAATATAATTCATACCTGAATATAGATCATTAGTTAGTATACCTTGATAATTGTTTTTTTTATTATAATGGAAAACCACAAAGTTAGCTTCAAATATAACAATTATGAAATAAAATCATTTATTTTCTTGCACCATAACAGCCCATTAAGCCCGTGATGAACAAAAACACAGAACACCAAGGCGTAATAAAAATCACAATGATTTTTTAATCTTTCCGGGAATCGAACCGGGAACTCTCCGTGCGTGAGGCAAGTGTCTTATCAATTACACAACATGGGTCTTAAGAAATATACAAGTAAACAATGCCATGTTTTTTTTGCACCTAATTGCAGTGTTACGTGTTACTGATTTACTTTTGTTTTAGGTGCCAGTCCAGTAAAATGTTGCAATGTTGAACCACCCTTAAAACCACCCTTAAAACCAACACTTCATGTCTCCCCTACCACGGCCCCGATTACAAAGGTAAGTCAATATTTATCTTCAATTTTATTTACAAAGTAAAGTTGAGTTTTCGATATGAAAAACAGAATGTGCACACATTTTTTTCTTCTAAATATGGTCAATTATAGGTTACCGACGAAGGTACCATAAATGTTCATTCAAATATATTTATTTCCGTACACAAATATTGGTTTCGGACAGTCGAAGATAGCTCGGATAATAACGAATCTGAGATTCTATTCATTCCTGGGCCTCGATTACAATAGGAAGTTAACAGAGTTATCTTCGACTGTCTATAAAGAAAAGCAGATATTTGTGTAAAAAAATGAGTATACTTGCATGAGCAGTTAAATTATCTTCGTCGGTTACCTGTAATTGAAAACGTTTAGAAGAAACAATTGTATGCGTATTCTGCTTTTAATACAGAAAACTTAATTTTACTTTGTTGATAAAATTAAAGATAAATGTTAATTTTCTATTGTAATTGAGGCCCTGAAGCGGAAGGCTGATCGCCTTACCTTCAAGCAGTAACATAAAAAAATAATTAAGTAAGCTTAGATTACAATTAGCATATAAACCAATATCAACACTAGCTTTACATACATATCAATTAACATCGTCTTACAGTAAAAATAATATTTATTTTTAAATGCATTCAAACACCTTTTTTTTATTATTCATACATTTAAGCATCTCTGCCCGTGCAATTTTGGGATTTCGTTTTTTTTTTTTTTAAATAGCAGTCTTATTTTTTTGATATTTTTTTAGGTTAACCTGTTCTTTCAATTCTTTCTTATTTTATTTACACTTTTTTGATCTTAATTTTAAAAGGTACATTAAATTTTCTTATTATTTTTATTTTTTCTGTAGATATAAATTGAAATTTTCTTTGTTTTATTTTTTATCTTGTTTTGATTACATTTATGAGCACACACTATTTATGTGTTTATATTTTTTTCCTATATTTAAAATATATTTAAGTATTTTCTTATTTACTGGCCATTTGGCTTTTCTTTTATTTTAATGGTATTATTTTACTCTATTTCCTTACTTTAAAAAAATATTCCTTTAAACCATTCTTTTCTAGTTTTGTTGAGTTTTTTCTTCTTAAGAAAATTTTTCAAAGCATCAAAAATAAAATAACATATGTTCATTACTTTATACGTATAAAGGATTATGTCTGTACTCTTTTATTTGTTATTAATTAAAACTAATGTCTGAGCACCCGATGACAAATTATTATTGAATACTTTATCGGTACAAAATATGTTATCAAACTTTGTTTTCTTTAAAACGTATTAATATTGTAATAATGTGTATATTTTATTGAAAAAAGACTCGATGAAAAGAAACATCGAGCGAAAAAAAAAATTCTTGTAATATACGTAAGATTTTTTTTTATTCAACACTGTTTTATTAATTAAGTATTTGAGCATTCGATTGTTTAAAAAAAAAAACAAGAATATTATACAGGTGTTATTCAAACCCTGTCACATCTGAAACCACGATGATCAGTATGCGCAAGAAGACATATTGGCACATTAAAATATTTTTTTAGAACGAAAAAAATTTAAAAAATAAAATATCAAAAAAGGCTAATGGTTGCTTATTTCTGCATGGGTGGAACGAAAAGGGGCAAGGGGAGAGTCTGATACTGCACCGCGCTCCCCTCACTTCTCCCCTGCAGAAGTAAGCAACCATTATTCAATATTTAATTTTTAAAAATTTTCATTGATCTAAATATTTTTAAAAATATGGTAATATATCTTCTTGCCCATACTAATCATCGTGGTTTCGGATGTGACAGGGTTTAAAGAACACCCGGTATATCAATTCAATTAAGTTCTTCTCGCATTTTTTTTATTTGAGTATGTACCTTTTAATGTATGATGTATTACGGCATTAATGAGTAGGTGAGCGTTACAAGTAAGCACTCACACCTATGCGCAAGTGCGTAAGTACATTCGCCTTGTAAGTCATGTATGAATTGGTTGACTAAGAAATAATTAATTGGTAGCGCATACGTAAGGCGAGATGAAAGCTGTATTAAACGGATCAGAAATATATCTGCCCAGAAAACTAATTAGATTTTAACTCTAATTAGATATTCGTCTAAAAATACATAACTTGGTCAAAATGTCGTGTGAACACCGATTTCACGAAGGTTGTTCAAATTTACACAACGTGTAATAGAAAAATTAAGATGTGTTCATATTAAGATCAAATTTCGTGGGACCATAATGGTTAATGTTACACGATGCGGATATTTAATTTTCCTATATTTTGACGAAAGCTATTGCGTTATCATGTTATGTTATGTATCTTATTACTTTTAACTCTGTACAAATTGGCTGCGGCCGTTAATAAATAAATAAAATACCAAATACGGCCAAGTTATACTTCCGGTTTTAAATTTATATAAGACTCTGTATGGCGCAACTTATATTATTTTATAATTTTTAAAAAATAAAAATATTTTCGCTGATCATTCCAAGTCTCCTTTATCAAAAATAAATAATTTAAACTGAAAAAAACTCATGCGGTAAAGCTCGGGTTTCCTAGGACAGCGGTGCCCGTATTTTAACGGCCGTAGTGAACATTAATGCGATTGACAGCCGTCGTAACGGTGACTAAAGAGGGGTTTCCTATAAAAATGGTGTTGATAACACCGTTAAAAAATAAAACCACTCTCTAGTCACCACTACGACGGCTGTCCACCGCATCACCGTTCACTACGGCCGTTAAGATACGGGCACCGCTGTCCTAGGAAACCCTAGCTTTAGGGATTAAAAACTCCCTAGGAAGGAAATCCAGTATGTCTGCAAACATTTGAATATACTCAAAACATTGTGCATTAATATTCTTCGTTTTATTTTTTGTCATTTATATAATTACTTTATTTTTAATGCATATTTATTTATACATATTATCATATTAACAAGGGTACATACCCCGTTCCAAGCTGGCAACTACATTTTAAAACATAATAATTATTTTTAAGTTAAAAGAAAGAACAGAAAAATAAAATCTAAACTTACAGATATTGACACATACACACATAAACATACACATATTTATATATATATATATATATATACAGGGTGGCCGGAGAAGTGACGTCCGAAGGAAAAATGTAGGTGCCTCGTGTTAAGAGGTATTCGAATCACCCCCATGTATGTTCCGCGATATTGCATAGTTTTCGAGTTATGATTTTTTAAATTGGTTTTTGAAAATTTTTGACCCGATCGGTTTTAATTATTATTTTTTTAATTTGTGGAAGGTTTTTTTGAAATATTTTCTTTGCATTTTATTAAATTTATAATTGTCTTTTTACGCATAAAATAATCAGCTTCGTAACATAAATGAAACCTACGTTACTGCCCTTGCTGTAGGAACATATCGACAGTACTGTTTAGTGAGATTTTGTTCACTGTTCTGAGGATCCTTGGCAGAGAGGAAAAGAATCCGATGTTAATTTTATAATTTTCCACTGCAATGACAGGATTGGTACGCAAGTTACGGCGAGGTACATTAAGATTTATCCGAGCAGGGGCATCTATACAGTTAGATATTAATTTGTGCAAGAATATAATATATTTCAGAATAAGAATATATATTAGGCAAAATCCTTCTGAATTCTAAACTAATGAAATAAAGGTAATCTAGACGATCGATCATAAAAGTTGATTATAAAAGTATTTCATCCGATTCTAAATATTAACGATAAAACGATATCATTTGAAATTATTCCGCTTTCGATGCCACAAGTTATCTTTGGTTAGTTGTCCGGATCAGTGAGTTGGCTATTTGGTAGCCAGAAATCTATCACAACACTCTTTCATTGGCTGATTTCGCAAAACTAGTGACGTCTTTCACAGTAGTTCATTATTATTATTTTTTCATGTATTTTCTAGATACTTCACTAAACAATTAAACGCTCTAATTTTTACCGCGTTTCAGAAAACATTTTTATTATCAATTACCCGTAACACTGAACTTCCTCATTGGCTTGAAACAAATTACGGTACGGAGTACCATGCGCGTGTACTAACGTAACTCTTTATCGCACGCATAGTTGTGATGGTTTTTTGATTGTTTCAATAAGTTGTATTTGTAACTTCAGAGTTAATAATCACTAATAAAAGACATGTGTTTTTTTTATGTGGAATATATCCAATATTTTATTCACATCACGTTGGTATACATACTTCTTCTTCTTCACGTGTCATGTCAGGTCCCCCCAAAGTTGACGATCACTTAGAAGAAAGCTTGCCTATCCTGTGTAAAGTGCAAAACAGCTCCTCCACAGTTCTAATCCTGGCCTATGCTCGGATGTTTCGAAGCCAGGAAAGCTGTTTTCTTCCGACCCCTCTAGATCTCTCGATCTTCCCCTTCATGACGAGCTGAAATATGGCATATTTATCATCTCTCAACACATGGCCAAAATATGAAATCTTACCGAGCTTAACAGTGGTGAATAGTTCTCTATTAGTATTGGCTCTACGTTATACTTCATTGTTGGTTATCATATCGGTCCAAGATATAGGTATACATACTTAACAAATTTATTATTGTGATTTTATTTGTTTTAAAATATTAAATGCAATTAAAATAAACAACGTTAATTTATAAAAAACAAAATTTGGCTTACTAAGTTTTGCTTTTATTGTTTAAAATTAATACTACTTACCTAAATTGATTTGAGTTATTAAACTTGTCAGCCTCGTGTTTCTTTAAGATTTATGACCAATTTCTTGTACAGTTTTCCGATCCGTGTAACAGGCCTTAAGTTACTTTGTGGCCAGTGGGCACTCCCATCCCACACGTGTCTCCATTCATCTAGCTCCACTGTAATATACTGAATTCATTACGTATTAACTATATAACTACTGTGGAAAAGACACGGTAATCATCAAACATGTATCCTACTTTTTTTTACTGTTTTACTCTTTCGCAATAAAAAAATCATCGGATTAAAAAAAAATTAACAACTTTGATTTATTATTCATTATTCGTGTTGAAGAACATATGACGTGTCTTCACATTAATAAATTCGCAAATCACATGATCAATTTAAATCATGACATCAATAAAAATACATGAGTTAAAATCTTACACACAAATAATAAAGGGTTAAAAGTAAATAATGTGAAAATATTTCACATTAGGAAAGTTTTAAAAAATAATGTTCATTTGATCAATAATCAAATAACCTTTTAATATAGTCCTTTATACGATGTTTCACTGTAAAGGTCACCCTTAACCTATCAAGCTCACCCCCTCCTTCCATCACCTCAACCCTTTTTAAAACTATTTCCATATATATACGTTGTTTGCAACGTAGATTATTTTCATAATTTAATCAGTCCATGTTTGTCCTAATCAGTGCTTATTGAAATGAATGTCGTGTTGGTTTTATATTGTTGTGAAACAACTATGGTGAAGGTGTATAGTGGGTTTTGCATGTTGGTTTAATTGGTATCCTGACAATGAGAAGGGTACGTCTCGAAGCCGGTAGATATAGAAAAGTCGGTAAGTGGTTATTTACAAATATTTAATAACATTTAGTACTTTGATCTACGTCACTAGTTCCATATAGTCAACTAATTAATTACAGCTATGTTATGTGTTGTGATTGGTTTGTATTTTTTTTTAACGTTTAGTGTAATTTGACAGCTAAGGAGCTATACTTTTAAATGTCAGAAGAACTCACCGACCACTTATAACGTCACGGATGGAGTAATTCTAAAATTACAAGATTTAAAAAAAACGTAGGGATGATTATATGATACATTAAAATATTTCCATTTTTGGCTTTTCTTGATAGTATATTACCACTTCCATCACCCCGTAGGGGTAGGCAGAGAGAATAAACCGCCACACTCGTCTATCCTGGCATATATTCCTAGCTTCTTCCACATTCTTGTCCTACACGCCCCTCGGTTCTGTCTGCTTTTGACATGACCAGACGTAAGATTTTGGTTTATCTGATCATGCCACGTCTTCCTTGGTCGTCCTCGTCCCACGTTATTGTTTATTTTCACCATGTATACTTGTTTTTCCATTCTTTCGTCGTCCATTCGTTCTTCGTGACCAAACCATCTTAGATACCCTTTTTTTATCTTGTCAATTATACTTGACTTAGATGTACACTCTTGCCTGATTTCATCATTTGTAACCCTGTCATACATTGATTTCCCATACATTCGCGATTCGCGAGATCGCGATTCAACCGCATTCACTTGGCTTTCATCCTTATTCAGCCAGTTCCATGTTTCACTTCCATACATAAGTGTTAAGGCTAAAATTACTATGGACTAAAGATAGTATATTAATAAATTATAATGTTAAAAAAAAGGGCGGTGCTTCCTCATTATTAGTAAAAAATACTCAGAAGTCAAATCCTGTGTAATGCAAATTAAGTACATAAGTGTGCTATAATCGGTAATTTAATGAACGCGGTAAAAGAGGATTTTTGATTGAAACTACAAAATTTACGCCTGATTTTCATGGGCGTTGGTTCATACGACGCAATTTAATATTCTGAGAAAGGTGGTACATCGTATTTAATCGTGAGCCATCAATAATTGTTTCATCCTATTTTAAACTTCCGATAAATACCTACAAAGTTATAATTTTCAATTAAATCATAATTTATTTATTAAAAATGCTTCCGTTTCAACATCTGGTACTCTAATAAACAAATAAATATAATGTACAACGGTAGTAAAAACAGTTATACAACATACATAAAAATATTAAATTTGTTTTAATATTATGTAGGATCTGTGAATTATAATTTATTAATAACATTATTATGAATAAAACATTTTTCAATAGTGATTAAGTAAAGATATAAAAGTTTTTTTTTTTCACAAATTTTACGGTTCAAATATTTTTTAACCACCGTGTTAAATTAGAGCTATGCACTTAGTTTGAAAGTACCTATACGACTTAAAATAAAATGCAATCTTTTGAATGAAATTTTAAGATTGGAAGAAAAACAAAGTAATTTTAGGCACCGCATAAAAAGTAACATATATTCATTCAATGGGTTTTATATTAAAGGCCTTTGTAAAAGTGTCATTTTTATAGATTTATAAAAATGAACGATAACAATTTCACTTTCTATCATAGAATAGTTTGCAACAGGTGTCTTATTGAAAACGCTGAGAAAATCAGGTATTTATAAAATCGGCCTCCGTGGTGTAGTGGTCAAGACGCTTGACTCACGCACGGAAGGTTCCGGGTTCGATTCCCGGTGAGAACACAAAAACTAAAAAAGTGATTTTTCTCAAGCCTGGGTGCTCTGTAATGTAATTCACCACTGTAATTAGGCCTCCTGGCCTGTTGTGGTGCAAAAAAATGCAAAAAAAAAAAAGTAAAATTTTTATTTTTTTATAAATATTTGTGTGTTTTCTAAATAGCATCAATTAGATTTAAGGTTTTTGAGTTATGCGAAAAAAAAAAATATCGTTTATATCAATGGAAAAGGATTAAAACGTTCAATACTCTCGTATTCGATAATAAAATGAATATCTTATTATTGCACGACTCTTAGCCTCATAGAGCTAGGGAAGCGTTGTTATTATTTTTTGTGATGTACATATATGTATTTGTGTGAATAAACAAATAAAATAAATTAATATTACAGTCGACTAGCCCATGCTGTCGAATTTGTAAGACAATTATGGAATTGAAAATGAACAAAACGCAAATTCAACAACTTATCGAGTGTGGGGTGTGAGGTCTCATTATCACACTACAATTTGCATGCTATGGTGCATAGAACACTTTGTTAAAATACCTCATCTGATACATTTATTTATATGATTTACTATTGCAGTCAGAATGACTTTAGATTTGTTTGACACATTACCCAATGTACAATATTTGAGTTTGTCCAAATGTTTGTAGATAAAAGACTGGATTTTACCCCCTCGGGAGTCATTAGGATTAACAAATTACAACAGGGATGGAGATTACCTTAAATAAGGGATTATAGAAGTCTAGGCATTTACAGGGCTTATGACCTGCTGTAATTTGTTAATCCTCATGACTCCCGAGGGAGTGAAATCCAGTCTTTTGTCTGCAAACATTTGGACAAACTCAAATATTGTAAAGAAACCAACTGGTCCAAGAAGAAGTTTAAAAATTGGAAATTGTTTTCAGGCGTTGCCTAGTATGTGAAATAATTCTGTCAGATGAATCTCTTCACAACAATAAAGGTTTCAGCTCTTTAACTTCACTAAAATCAACAAATGGAAGAATTGAAGAAATATGGATGTTCAAACATAGGCAACATGGTGAATGTTACACAGTGTGTAAAGTGGCCACTTAAATCAGCCAATCACAGGTCATAAGCCCTGTAAATGCCTAGACTTTAATCATCCCTTATTTAAGGTAATCTCCATCCCTGTTGTAATTTGTTACCCAATGTAGACTGCAAATATCGGGTAGAGTAACATTTATATTTACAAGTTTGTGAATAGAAAGCAGATAGTCGTTTAGCTGCCCATATGTGCTGAAAAATATGTCAATATTATATGAAGAAGCCGTATTCGATTTTAAAATTGCCCTAATAATGAGTAAATTCTGACTTAGGTGCGTAAACGGTCATCTGGGTGCCTTAAACAGAGCATGATATTTCGCCCTAGTATAAAAACATAAAAACATATATGGCAACATAAAAACCGATCTCTGATCATTTCTATGCAGCAAAAGAAAAAGCACTCCCTCCACGTACCCGAAAACCTCTTTAAAGACAAAGGGTCATTCTATTGTTTTCGCTCTCACAAAAAAACTTATTTTGCTCACAATAATCCAGTTACTTCTAAAAGTTTTGATTGAATATGCTATAAAGTTCTCTCGCTACAAAAAAATACATATTTTCGTTAAGAAATTATTTTTGAAATAGAAAAATAAATCGTTTTAATAAAAAAAATGGGGTTCTTAATTCTAACTTAACTAGTTATGGGTGTTAAAAACGAGTAAAAGCATTTTTTTTAGTGCACTTTACCCTGCGAATAAATGAAGTTTTATCTACTTTATTGGTACTCTTTTAAGTATATTGAAATACCTGAACGTGTTGCCAATTAGTACGTTCCTATTGATTATCCTTCAATTAATAATATTAATCGTACGCTTACAAATTATAATGGCTGACTCTGGTATTTAAACCTGTTGTAATACACAAATTTTATTACATTTTTATTAATACGTCAGCTAAATTATGCCCGATGAAACGATTTTAATTGTAAATGGGAGGATATTATTCTAGTAGATTCAAGAATTTATTATTCAACTTTAATATCGTTCAGAAAACGTAGTTTATAAGACAATCTGGACGAGGTGATATTTTACAGATTTCAATGAATAAATTCGTATTCCAAAGAACGGTATCCAAATAGGAAGACGGTGATTTCAGTTTTAAACAAATATTATTTACGGATGTTGCCATATATATTTTTATTAATTATTGTTGAATTCACAGTTTTGCTTCAAATTATTACTGATATTTAACCATCTTTTTATTCATCGCTATTTATTTTCTTCACCTTTTTGTTTTTTCTATTATTAGTACCTACATTTACATTCATAATAATTCAATAAAATATTCATTCTAACTTAAATACATTTTTTGATTTAAGCTACCAATATGTAATTTTGTTTTTTTTTTGTAGTATTGTAAATTAAATAATGGAATGAATAATTTTAATACAATGCTTTTTTTTCTTTCCTTTCTTATGTGAAATGCATTTTTCAATCTCAATTCGCGAATCATTTTTTAAACAGGTGCGTAGATTTTCTCGGTCACTGTTATTAGTATATATTGGATTATTTCCGTCGCAAGAGCCATCATCAGGGTAAACCATGTGTCGATGCTGTTTTTTTGCATTGATTTTGTTGGTGTTTATGTTGTTGATGTTGCAATTAGGTAGCCGATACGTCGAAACGAATCCAACCTACACGGGATCTCCCAAAAAGACGACACATTTGTATTTTTTTATTGAAATTAATAAATAGTTAGATAAGGTGCAAGCGGCGGAATCCTGCACGTGCACAAAAAGCTGTTCGTCATCTTGAGGCATCCTCACTACGTATTCATGCTAGTATGCTTTTATGGACTGTATGTTGGACATTAAAAATCTGTTGCGCTTTTTTTTAAAAACGTGTTTTTGTAATTACTTAATAATATCTGTACCTTAAAGGATAAACCACGGGAACCATCATATTGATCGAAATGTTCAGGAAACAAGATTTTGTGATTGTGCGATTTCCAAAACTTCATAATATTTGAACCAAATGAGATAGTTTCAAACTATACAGAACATCAAAGTAAAATAATGTTTTTTTTTATGGTTACGCCACATTTACTTTGTTGGCTTTATTTGTTGCCTACTGGGCCCTGGTTAAGATGTTGCAATTTTTACTGTGGGTAGGTACCACATTTTAGTCCCCGGCCCAACATATTCAAAGTGTAACATAATTCAAATGTATAGAACAAAATATATTAACCGGAATGTCTGTGTGAATGTGCTTGAGATATTGTCATTTTTCGCCGTGATCGCGAATCAGTTATTTTTGCGTTTAATAATTAATTAATCCACAGTGTGGTGTAATAATAATAATAAAAAAACGACGTCAAGTGCTTCGTCTTCGTGACCCCAGGATCTGATCTGATCTGATCTGATCCTGACTGCCGCAAGACAAAATCCAAATAATAGGGTACCAGAACCCCAGTGCAAGGTAGGAAATTGTATTAGGGTTCGGTGGCAAAGCATACAGATAACGCATTTCGCTAACCAGACAATTTCGAGCGTTTATCTGCCAACGGGCAAGTGGCGCGATCAGATAATATTAAAACATATTAATAAATCATATCTGGGACTACTGATTTTTTTCGCACGAAAATAAGGAGAACTTCAAATTTTTATTAAAAAAAAAAACATTTTTAATACGAAAGTGGACTTTGGTGTTTTATCCACGTATAAAATAGCTATTTGCAATTTTTTTTTGCTTGTTTAAATTCAAAGTGGCAAAAAGTGGACTCCTGTGATTTATCCTCTTAGGTACAGATATAATATAATATGTACACTGTAATTGGCAGTAGTGCTGTATTGTTTATTTAAATAAATAGTGATTGAAATTAATGATTTTTTTTCACGTCGTTTTATAAAGTTTTCCTGTCTAAAAAAACATTTTTTTATAAGTCACAAAATGCTAATCACAAGTAAAAAAAAATATGTAAAAAATGCATTTTTGATTCATAGATATTTAGAGTACATATGTAGAAATGCTATGGACTTTTTTTTATTTGATTTAAACTGAATGTATTTATATTATTACGCTTGTTACATATGCATGTGGCGGTTAGAAATACGGAAATAAAAATGACGGTCAAATGATTTAAAAAGCTCCGCTCTATTGTTTTAAGTGATTTTTTTGTTCGGCAAAAAGATCTTGAAGTTATCTGGGATAATAAATACTACGTAGATTATCCACTACATATGCTATTGGAAGTTTCGACAATAAATCTCCATTAGTTTTGCTTTAATAATGATAACAGAAATGAATTAATCATTGCGTAAAACAATCGAGGCATAGCCCTGAATGTTGATCATGTGTAGGAACTGTAATAATGATCGTTTGTTTTGCTAAATGTTTCCCATACGCCTATAAAAGTGAGTATGTTGTATGGCAGATTAAATTTGATTTGAGAAAATCCCATAAAATGCTACTAGTCGCATCTTTAATTCATGCAACATTAAATTTATGCTAGGCGGGTTTTATTAATGTTTCATGTTAAAATTTAATAAAGATGTTTGTTAATCAAAAAAACATAACAATAACATTTATATTTAATAACAACATATTTACATATATAATTAGCTCCATGCGAATTTGGAAAAAAAGGCGTGGGCGAATTACCGAGGGTTTAGGGGAACGATTGTTCAATTACTGTTCCTTCGCTGTTTTTCAAACAGGTTAAAAAAGAAAATATCACGTAGCTTTACCGTAGGGGTATAACTTTTTAATGGTATTTCTAATTATCTCACATTTTCGCTTTGAAAGACCGGCTTTGATAAATATTGATAGCGTTGGCACACTTAAAATAATGGTAAATCATTCCCTTTCCGCACCTAATAGTGCATAGGGGACTGCGTTGGTACACCAATCGCAGCGTATATTGTGATCATTTTTGTTACATGAAGGTATGATTAGTTGTACGCTTCAGGTACCAGTCCCAGGGAATATGAAATATTATAATGTAAAAACACCCTTTTAAATAAATATTTTATATCAACCATGTCGGGAATCGAATCCGAGACCTCTCGTATGGTAGGCAAACGCGCTGACTGTTACACGAGGCCTACGAATGAATTCACAAATAAATAATTATTTCACAACATTATTTTTGGTACGTGTACTTGTACACACACAAATCTGGATTTTCTCCCAAGGGGGAGTAGGTATATATTTTTATTTATATCCCTACAGAGATGAGGTAGAATTTTTTCAAATTCAGGATTATGGATATTCGAGCGTTTACAGGGCTTATGACCTGTCATTGGCTGGGTTAAGTGGCCACTTTAAGTAGGTACTACAACATTCCCCATTCCGCTTATTAGCGAAATTAAAAAAATAGCGTCTTAACTACATAAAATAAAGTAATCTACTAATTAAAATACTTAACTTAAAAAAAATAGCGTCTTAACTACATAAAAAAAAGTAATCTGCTAATTAAAATACTTAACTTCAATATCAATAGATAGATGGCGCTCCAACTCGCTTGTGGATGGTTTCTCGATTCGTAACATAAATACAAAAATCAAAAATGTTACCCGGTGTGGATATTCGCTAATAAGCGGAATGGGGAATGTTGTAGTACCTACTTAAAGTGGCCACTTAACCCAGCCAATGACAGGTCATAAGCCCTGTAAACGCTCGAATATCCATAATCCTGAATTTGAAAAAATTCTACCTCATCTTTGTAGGGATATAAATAAAAATAAATAATTATTTAATGAGACAAAGTTCACAACTGATTATTTTTTTAAAATACAGGGCGTGATTATCAACCGTGATACTTTTATCTTTTCTGAGAGTTTGTTAGTCGAAATTGCTTTTGGGAAACAGAGGCACTGTCCTTAATTTGGTTCAAGGCGTCCTTAAATGGATCCTTACTAAAATGGAGCTAATTTTTAGACGAGTTCTATAATAGTCAGTGTTACAGCTAAGGAAAAATATTTTAAAAGAATGGCTGAAATGGTCTCAGTAAATTTGTTAACCTATTTGTTAAGTACCTAAGAAACCATGCGTTTGTAACTTATAATTATGATATGATTAATAACTATTAATATGTTCGTGATTAAATTGAAACAACGAGGAAACAATATTTGAAAGTTCGATATACTTCACGAATAACAATAATTATCGACACTTTGGTGTGATTTTTCATTACGCAATTAAAGTTTTTTGCTAATGACAAGTACACAGTACATACTTAAATGTTTGAAATGAAGTGGGTGTGGTCGGATTTATTACAGGTGCGTCACGTTTCATCGTTTATATAGAGAGTGTTTAATATTTTGGAAGAGCGTATTAAGCTCTCAAGGACAAAAACATTTTTTTAAAAAAGGGTTACAGGACTAGATCTTTCTTAGGGGAAAAGGATTTGAGTGAGAAACTTCTTGATTTTAAAAATATTTGAGTAAGTTTTTATCAATTCCATTTTTTTTATGTACATATAATGTTTTTTCATTGTATGTTTTTTTATTTGTTAATATGCCATGTACTTTTTAATGATGTTTTTGTTCTGTATACTTTATATGGTGATGTGTTTACTGTCAAAGTGTTTTACATATATTCGTTCCAACTCAACAGAGGACTTTGGTTCCATGGAGTTGGTATTAGTGTTACAATAAATTTTACATAAATGTATTGTGAATAAAATAAATAAATAAAAAATAAATATCGGTGACTAGGTGTTTAAAAAATCAGCGGCGATTATCTTATCGAAATCCAAAGATTTTTGTACTACTTAAAAAAATGATCAGCAATATTACTAATATGTTAAAATTTTTGTAGACAAGTACTACACTTGTAGTACTTGTTGCGGCCTCCGTGGTGTAGTGGTCAAGACGCTTGACTCACGCACGGAAGGTTCCGGGTTCGATTCCCGGTGAGAACACAAAAAAAATTAAATGTGATTTTTCTCAAGCCTGGGTGCTCTGTGATGTAATTCACCACTGTAATTAGGCCTCCTGGCCTGTTGTGGTGAAAAAAAAAGTAATGTAATGTAATGTAATGTAATGTAATCTGCCATCATTATTTTCAACCCCCTACTGAAATCGGTCGGTATAAGTGAGTATATGAACAAATGTTTAGTTTTAGTGACTTTTCCTGCAAATAATGGTGCAACCTTTACAATTTGTTCCATATATATAACACCTTCCACTGACCCGGAAGTGTTGCTAAGGCCTCTTGAGATGTATTTACATTCGAAACCCGTGAAAATAATAATCGGTGGTGACCTAAATGCAAGAAGTACTTGGTGGGGTTGTCCTGAAAACAATTCACGAGGAAATCAAATAAATGATTTCGTAGCAGGCAATCATATGTTTATTGCAAACCAGGGAACCACGCCAACTTTTGAAACTACTAGGGGGTCCTTGGTTCTTAGCAGTATTATTGATGTGACGTTTGGTAATATGACAGAAAAAGTGTTTGACTGGTCTGTTAATCGTGCCGTCATTAGCTTGTCTGACCACAATGCAATAACCTTTAGAGTAAGCTTCCAAAAAGTGAGTGAAGGTCTTGAACGTAAAACTAGAAAATACAACACCAACAAAGCTGACTGGAACCAATTTACCGGAATTCTTATGAAAAAATTTATTGAATATGGTTTAAATGTTGATAACATTAACCAGATTTCATCCGAAAATGAGCTAGAAGGTGTCATTTATAACTATGAGGAATCAATCCGTGAATCATGTGAAGCTGCTATCCCTTCCTTGAAACAACAGACAAAAAACAAATCCAGTGCATGGTGGAATGATAACCTAAACGAACTGAAGGCAAACTTGCTTAAACTGAAACATAAAATTAGGAACGCCAGTGATTTAAGAAGACCATTTCTAATTGAAAAGTTACTAGTGGATAGGGAGATATACAAAACAGCAATAGCAACAGCAAAAATATCTTCATGGGTCAAATTCTGCGAAAATATTGATAACCGAAATCCTTGGAATGGTGTACAGCAAATACTTTCAAATACTTCTAGGCACACCCCAAGCTCACTCAAAACTTCTGATGGCTACACGAAAACTCACAGGGAAACAGCCGAATTATTGCTGAACACTTTTTTCCCCGATGATAATTCCGATGATGATACAGATGAACAAAAGACCACTAGAATTGGTGCAAAATCTGCATGGAAAAATGAAATACCTGATGATCCACAAATTACTGAATTAGAAGTCACGAACTCTGTGTCATCTTTCAATGCTAAAAAGGCACCAGGAGAAGATTTCTTTACTGCAGATATCTGCCATCGAGCCATCAACACGAATTTATCCATTTATCACAGTATTGTTAATAAATGCCTGATTATGGGATATTTTCCAAGAAAATGGAAAATCGCAAAAATTATCGTTATCCAAAAACCTGGAAAAGACCCAAGCGAACCGAAATCATATCGCCCTATTGGGCTATTATCAATTTTTGGGAAAATCCTTGAAAAAATCATTTCCAAAAGAATCTTATGGCACTTCCATCAAAGAGAATTCATTTCATCATACCAATTTGGATTTATGCCACAAAAAAGTACAACGGATGCACTAATGGAGGTGATTACACGAATAAATAGTAATACAAAAAACAAAATATCAACTGTTGTGATATCTTTGGATATCCAAGGAGCCTTTGACCATGCTTGGTGGCCCTACATTATTGAACAATTGAAAGAAGCTCAAATTCCTAAAAACTTGTATAATATAATTATAAGTTACCTTGGGGATCGTAATATCACATTGAGTATATCTGATAGTGTATGCTCTAAGAAAAATAATATAGGTTGTGTTCAAGGCTCCGTTCTCGGACCACTGCTATGGAACGCCGTAGTTAACAAAGCCTTGAAAGTCAATAGTGAAAATCCAGATGTTCACATACAGGCATATGCCGACGACATTATTATTCTCATATCTGGCAATGACACTGACAAATTGGAATATGTGGGTAATGACACTCTTAATAAATTAGTAGAATGGGGACATCGAGCTCGACTAAACTTTGCACCGCAAAAAACAAATGTCATGATCTGTACGAGACAACGTGGTATAACGCCTAAGTTTTACATGCAGGGACAAGCGTTACAAACTGTCTCAAACTTCAGATTCTTGGGAGTTGAGATCGACAGAAAATTGTCATGGAATGAACATATTAAATACCTTATATGCAAATCTACAAATTTATTTCAGCGGTTGACAAGAGCAACAAGATCTACTTGGGGTTTGAATCCGAATATTTTAAGATGTATATATAATATGATAATAGTTCCTGTAATAACGTACGCAGCTGCCGTATGGGGTTCTGCGATAAAACGTAAAAAAAATATTTCAAAACTCAGATCCTTACAAAGACTATTTGCTATACAAATATGCAAGGGATATAGAACGATATCTTTTTATGCAGCTCTGATAATTGCAGATCTTGAGCCCATAGATCTCAAAATTGCTGAAATCGTGTCTTTGGATGAAACGAAACGTAGTGGAGTAAGCGAATTACTTCCAAATGACCGTGTATGTCAGCGCCGGGTTGAATATTGCTCACTACCACATCCCGCTAAGTGTGCTAATATACAAGTGAATCTAGAGGAAAATACAAATACGCTATCACTTACTCAAACTAGCCTTATCCATATTTACACTGATGGCAGCAAACTGAACGGACATGTTGGAGCGGCCTTTGTTGTATACAAGGAACTTAGGGAGATAGACCAGCGAAAACTTAAACTTGGAAATGAGTGTTCAGTCTTCCAGGCAGAGCTGATTGGTATTGAAAGTGCAATATTATGGATACAAAGAAAAATAACTAGTCCTGCAATTATCACAATTCACAGCGATAGTATGTCTGGACTGCTCGCGCTCAAATCTGTTTACTCCACGAATGCCATTATAAGCAACATTCAAAAACTTCACTATGCTCTCAGCATACAAGGCATATATGTTCGATTCTGCTGGGTTAGAGCTCATGTTGGAGAAATCGGAAATGAGAGAGCAGATGAGCTAGCCAAGGCTGCTACAGTCAAAAAAGTGAGGCCGAACTTTGATGAAGTCCCAATAAGCCATGTAAGGTGGTCCCTTTCAAAAGATAAATTAAATGAGTGGAGGAAAATTTATGAAGAAAAAACTGCCAATAAGTGGATCAAGCAACTTTTGAGAAGCACAGACGAGGCCAAAACATTTTGGAAGCATGAAACGCCTACATATGAATTAACTCAGGCTCTCTCGGGACATGGATGCATGAGGGAATATCTGCATCGCTTTGGGCTGCGAGACGATAGTTGCTGTCCATGTGATGGCATCACTGAGCAGACTGTGGAACATCTTCTTGTATACTGTCCAATGTTTGATAGGCCGAGGTGGGAGCTTGAATGCAAAATAAACACTCGGATTGCTGCGACTAATAACCTAGCTGAGCTCCTGAACTGTAATGATACACGAAGAGAGACCGTTCGATTCATTACAGGGACGATCAAGCAGGCTAAGTTATTCAATGGTGGTATCTAGCTCCTTTTGTTTTTTTTTGTGTCCAACTTTTACTTTTTTTTATTTTTTATTATTTGTTAATGTAATATTTCTAGAATTTTTCTGTTTATTCTGATTCTGCTTTATTTTTATTATTGTAAGTCTACGGTGAAAAATTTTGAAGTCAACGGAATATAATTTAAAGATAAATGTATTCGATAAAACCTTGCACATAACAAAAGCAAGGTACAAATAATTTGCAACTACAAAAAAAAAAAAAAAAAAAATGTAATGTACACTTGTCTGAGTCTTCTTTTCTGTGCCCAGTTAGAAGAAGATTTAACGATAGCTTTCTTTAACTGATTTTACACATGAAGTAACGTTAATCATTCTTTCTAACTTTGAACATCTGTATTTATTAAATACCTTTGCTGATTTTTGTATCGTAAAAGTTCTTCAAATATAGTTGGGAATGCGGCTAGGATTGCCCAGCGCCGCATTCAACAGTGGGAAAGCTATCTTGAGACCAGACGTTTACTTGGTGAAAACTAAATGTCGCCTATAAAATGCCTGCATAGCATCTATTCACTTCTACGGATGCGAATTATGTCACCTCATTACGGCTCAAAACAGCGAATTATTTAATTTTACGAAAAGGTGCCTTAGAAGAATACTAGGTGTGCGGTGGTGGAATGACTTTAAAAGGAATGTAGAAATAAGACATTAGCGACAGCAACCTCCTGTCTGCAAACGGCTGGCTGTGCCACATAATATTGCAGAAGCCTGCCTACTTTACAAGGCATCAAGTCTATCGCTGTCCTAAACGTCCACGGCTGTAAGTTCATCGGCGGTTCACGTCTGAACTCTAAACTACAGGACGCGGACCTGACTTGGGAGGACACATGAGAGTTAGCGACAGACAGAGGCCTGGAGAGATTTCGTGGACACCGTATGTTCCACCAAGGAAACAGACAAAAATTAAAAAAGTAGAAAACTTTTTTTTAAGTGGTTGAGATTTGACCAAATTATTGAATCTAATATAGAGAGTCTCTAACTACCTGATAAAATTGTATACTTCTTTTTAAACCGGTAACATATCAGTGGCGAATGGTGATTTTATTTGCATCTAAGCTATAAAAAAATATTCATTTGAAATGAATCGCTTTGTAATTTTTACCACATAAGAGTTTAATATATTATGACGCAACTAGTTTCAGGTATTCTGAATTACTCATCCTCAGGTGTATAAATATACTTAATCAATTACAAAGTGTTTCATTTCAAATAAACTCAAAATGTTTTTCCACAATGTAAATGCTGAAACAATAAATAAAAAATAAAAAAATAAATGTACCTACATAGTAGGTACATAATATCATGTAAGTGATATATACTATAAATTGCTATTTTTTCTGTGGTTCTGTGTGATACAAAAACTCTCATCTATGAAATCAACTCAAACGACGTAACTTCGTGATATATATTGTGTAGCTATATTATCCTTTAATTTAACACATAACTTATATAAAAGTTTATAAAAAATAGCACAATGAACGCAATTAGTGTTAGGTATCCTCATTACGATTAAAATGTCAACTGGCCGATTTGTTCTAGAAATGAATAATGCCAAAAACGGCCGCGTCAAGCGCCACAGTGTTGCGAGTCATATGTCAAAAGTATAATTTCAAAGAAAAATAGTCCTTAAGAAATAATGTTTAAAATACTGTTTTCCAAATCGAAAATCTTCAAATAATTTGTGTAATCTGCAAGTTTACTATAGGAGAAAAATCCCACCACTGGGTTTAAGGTGTTCAGAATATAGTACACTTATTTGTATGAAGAAATAAGCTGGAGTAATCGCTAGTTCCTTGACTCATTTCTGGCGCTGATTTTTATTAATATTTGGAGAAGAGTACAAATGGTGGCAATGATTAATGAGAAACAGTAATTTTTTATAAGTATTAAAAACTACATTTTTTAAACATACAATTGACCAATTAAATTTTCATAAATTATGCAAAAGATATAAACATTAAATGTGACAAAAAAATTAAATAAATAAGACATTTAAGTGAGAAAAGAATAATTGTTAACATTTGCGTTTTCCATGGAGGTAATAAATAAAAATAAATAAAAATATCGAATGCACACTCCGAGTCATCCACGCACACGCACATGAACGCACATATAAAACAAACACAAACATATACATTACATACGGCACATATACATAGCATAAACCACTCAAGATGCAAATTCAGCAACTATCCCAAATAATCGACCCCATGAAGAAATTTTTTGTATAAATGCAACGTGCAGTTAAAAATGTCAACATCAATACTGAGTCCATCATAATTTCTACAGGTACGTCTAATCAATGAATCTAATGTGAGCATATGACCGTTAGTTTTAAACCTTAAATTATGCTTTGTCTTGAAAGTGGTGCCCACAGATAGTAATAATTACGGGGGTAGGTCATATTGCGTTACTTGCAAATTGCATTTCCAGCGAATTAGGACACGACCGCCTCAAAATGCACATTATTTGTCAACATAATAATTTATTTGCTCGCCTTTGCGCTCGGTTATAATTACCGGTTACTGGTACAAGGAACCTTTATTCGAATCCCCCTACGCAACAGGTGGCCTATAAATAATTAATTGTAAAGTATAAAGATATATACTATCTCAATAGAGACGAAATGTTGAGAAGGCCATATGGAGTCAATGCATGTAATAACGATAATCTTTCATATACATATATTTATTTTTCTCTGCCAGTTCAAGGAATTTTGTGGTTTTGAATCATTTTAGAGCAGTATAATTCTAATATTTTTAAAATTTAGCATAATCGTAATCATAACACTCGCTTTCCTTATAATGATGGTCCAGTGATCCCTAAAATTAGTAATAAATATTTTTTATTTTATTTTCTTTTTATTCAAGAAACATACAGTACGGTTACATAGTTTTACATTTTACACAGTTGGACTTAACTCTAATGAACCAGTGAAGTTTCCATATTTTATTATAATTATATCTAAGATTATCAATGATCAGTCTTAAATTCAGATCAGACCAGTCCAAAAAAGCCATTTAAAAAATAATTAGACGAACTGTTATTTTTCTTTGATTGATTTAGAATTTTTGTAACCACTGTTCTTTATAAGAATATTGTTTTCAATTTTTATTTGTATAAAGGTATTGTGTTTCAGGCTCTTGTTATATTTTGAACTGTCTGTCTTAGACTGTCCTGGTTTGATAGCTAAAGTTTATTTTATCACGGTACCCGATACATCATTAAGCATGAAAATTAAAAAAACAGTTTTAAATGGCATACTCTGCGTCTAAGCGGATGAAGAATGGAGTTCTGTGTGTCGAATATAACCAGAATCCTATATTTATTCCTGAATAGTATTTTCGACTCCATGGATGCTCTCAGGAAAAAATCTTAAATATGGAAATCAAGTGGAGATAAGTCCTCCTTGTTGTCTAGTAGTTGGTTCCCGTTTTGTATATTTGGATAAGTTTATTTATGTAAATTGTTTGTGTAAATACATGTTTTTGAATAAAAAAAATCAGAGGCATTGAAGGGATTCTGAGAGGTGGGAACGACGTGTTGACCTCTGTCCCTCCTCCCCCCTCCTTAATCTGCATAGAGTTTGTATTCCTTAGGAATATTTATAATAACTTTCCTCTATGCGCAGCTGACAGAGATCCCCATAGGACTCTATAACAGCTGCGCATGGATAGTGGGCTTCAGGATTTCCCCTCAATGCCCCTGGTCTGGTAATTGAAGTGTGATCATAAGACGATGTTATGGTTTACTAAATAATAAATGAATCATCATTAATAAATGTTATGAAATATTTGAATATAACCACTTACCGACTTTTCTATGTCTACCGGTTTCGAGACGTACCCTTCTTTTCGTCAGGACACCAATCAAACCAACATGCAAAACTTACTATACTCCTTCACCATAGTTGTTGCACAAAAATATAAAACCAACACGACATGCGTTTTAATAAGCACATGCACTGATTAGGACAAACATGCACTGATTCAATTATGAAAATATTCTGTTGATTGAGAATTAATGAAAAAAGTAGAGGGGATGGAGGGAGGGGGAGGGCTTAATAGGTTTAATAGGGTGACCATTACAGTGAAACATCGTATAATGGACTATATTGGAAGTTTGTTTGATTATTGATCAATGGAACATTATTTTTTGAATGTGAAATATTTCCATATTATTTACTTTTAACCCTTTATTAATTGTGTGTAAGATTTTAATTATTATTATTTTGAATCTTGAAACAGGTCAAACATAAACATATTCTTATAAAAGCTCCAATAATAAAAATTTACAGTAGGCATTAAATAACGTACATCGGGCTTAAGAAAGAGAATCGGCAAACTGCAGCTTTGTAGAGCGTCGTTTTGTCATACATACATGCATACAGATTCCGAACTCCTGCGACAGAGACGACGCTCTACAAAGTCAGCAGTCACATTCTTAAGCCCCATGCATTTTATTTACTGTAGGGTACTGTACATATATTTCATTTATAAGTTGTTTAACATATATTTCTTAACCTTCCGTTTAAATTTAATTTATTTTTTTCTTCATAACTGTTTTTGCTCATTTCATAATTGATTGCGCCACTAGCCTGTTAGCAGATGCACTCTCGAAATTGCTGGTTCGCGAGATGCGTTATCCTTTATTTATTTTGCTACAGAGCCCTAAATACAATGACTGAATTCCTACCTAATTCTGGGTTCTGGAACCTTTATTGCTGGTACTTCTGTCGCGTGGCAGTCAGGATCAGATCCGATCTTGTTGTCAGGAAGAAGGGGTACTTGACGAATTACTCAACATAGTGGACTGAATAGTTATTGATCGCAAAATATCTTGTTTGTGATCGCGGTGAGAATAAAAGAAATCACATGTACACACGCCTAGTTCGGTTGTTGTTCTTCTGGCGCCGGAACAATCTCGGTACCCACGATAGGCAAAATGCAACATCTTAACCAGGGTCCCGTAGGTAGTAAATAAATCCGAACGCCTCATCCTAGCGAATGTGCTATGTCCATAATATATGTAGATGTGTGAACATATATTCAATGTGGCGTAACCAATAATATTTGTTTACTACCTTAGGTATATAAAATTGCATGTTGTGACTTCGCCTTTTTTCTAAATGGGAGTCTGATTAATACCTTTAATCTGGTATTGTGATACTATTGTTGGTTTTAAACAATTTTTTTCAGAAATTCTGTGTTTTTTTTTATTAATAATATTATACACAAACAGTATTTTGAGTTTGTCCAAATTTTTGTAGACAAGGACTGGATTAGACTCCCTGGGGAGCTGTTTATATTAACATATGAAAGAATTGAAGGAATATAGATGTTCAAATATGGGCAAAATGGTGAATGTTACACAGTGTGTAAAGTGGCCACTTAAACCAGTCATTGACAGGTCATAAGCCCTGTAGATGCCTAGACTTCTATATTACCTTTTCTTAAATGTTCTTCATCTCTGTTGTAATATGTTAATTATACACAAATATAATCGTACTGCAAAAACATTATTTGCTTATAAGTTTGTACGAACTTTTAATTTATTTAACATCAAATTTATACTTGGGAATCGGTTTTTTATCAAAATAATCCTTAAAGCTTTGAATTGTTATAAAGAGTTACGAAGTAAATGTCGATTTAATGAATAACTTCAAGATTTGTTTTGAAATTATTAAATGATTATATGGCAATTAAAAGTTCTAATTATAAATTTTAACAAAACAATGCGAAAATACGACACTCGCTATTTCCTTGTAACTAATTGATAAAATAAAACAAGTTTCTGTTTCTTATCTGTTATATTATATGTTTCCTCTTTTTTCTTTTTGTTACTAACGAAGGCAACTTGATCACGTTTTGTACTACGACGTCTGTATCAATAATTAGTTCTGAAATAACAGCATTCTAATTAGCAAAGCAACACACTTCTGGTGATAGATTAATTGATTGATTTGCTACTGAAAATAGCAAATACGGAAGGGAGGTGCAGTTTTGAGGACTTAAATAAAACGTAGAATTAAAAAAAACTCCATTTAACCCTGTTTTGATTGTTGTTTATTAATTAAGTTCTAAAAATAATATCAGTCCAATACAATTTTAAAAAAAGTACCTACTTACAAATTCTAACACTAATATATTTTCTCAGTGAAAATAAAATACAGCCTATATAACGCTTGCATACCTCAAGTGGCCACTTAAACCAGCCATTGACAGGTCATAAGCCCTGTAAATGCCTAGACTTCCATATTCCCTTTAATGTATTCTCCACCCCTGCTGTAATTTGTTAATATTATTCTATACATTTTTCCTGATGAAGAATATTTACGCTTTTTGTTTTATATTAACACTCATATTAATTTATGTTTTTTTTTATTTATTTATTTTTTTGTTGTTTTTTTACAGAAAAAGATAAAAATAAAACAGAGTATTAAAAAAATAGGGCATACTTACACATCAATAAAATACATATTAATAGAAAAATAGTAAACAAATAAATCCCACAAAGGCGTCGCATGTTCGTGGGTTTACAATAAAATGTTGATGAATTTTTGCTCCTATGATAAATAATGGACAGTTATAATATTTTTGTATAACATAAGAAAGAAAAAATATAATATTCTGTAAAAGATAATATGGAATTTTTTTATAGTAATCAAAAATATTTTAAAAAAACCACAAAAATATTCCTTATTATTATATTATTAAAGGGCAACAAAATAAATCATAGAAAAAAAAGAGTTCATATCTTTAGTTTGAATCCAGGATAGTGCATGTTTTTTAAAAGAAGGAAAATTTTGAAAGTTTGGAATCAATGAAATATAATCAGTAAAAAAAGAATTTAAAATTTTTGGGCCTATAAAATATGCATGTCTCTGTGCGAGCCTCGTTTTACAATGTGGTATTTTTAACACACGATTCCTTCTTTGACTTAATCTATTTGAATTACTTGTAAATAAATTTTGGTTCTTAAATACATATTTTAAACATTGAAAACAATATATTTGTCTTAGATCTAAATAATAATAACTTATTTTTATTCAACCTAGCATTTTTGAACTTGTAAAATTTTATTTTTGTTTGGCTGACGCTGTCAGGTACACCAAACTAGTACGAAAAAAAGTAGTTTGAATCAAAATGGAAGTCCATAAAGAAATGCAAATGAAAATCTTTTTTCTATTTTGGTAACACACATTTTGATGTAAAATATTAAATGTTCAAAATATTTTTTACAGTAAAAAATATTAGGCTGTCCCGGACGTTATACCTTCGCTTTCGGATTGAAAAATGTTACACATAAACTAACATATTTTACGAATCAGAACTACCAAAAGGTTGAACATACACGTAAGGATGCAGTAAATCATCGATGACCCCCGTGGTGTAATAGCTTAGATGCTTGCCTCATACACTGGTTGTTTGAGTTTGATTCACATCCATTAAATATTTTTTTCTCGATCATGTGTGTTTGTTCCGTAATTCATCGTCTAATTGTGCATCTCCATCACCGTCGTTTATTTATCCGCATCCATCTGTGCATAGGGCACTGCATTAGTTGATAACCAGAATCTTATGCGGATTGCGAAGGTTGAAAATCTAGGCATCACTTTTGTGAGTTCCCTGACATTTCATGATCAGATCGAAACAGTTTGTAGTAATTCATTGAAGATGTTAGGATTCGTCTTGCGTACTGCTAGGGTTTTTGGTAGTACACGAGTACTGAGAATTCTTTATAACTCGTTGGTGCAAAGTAGACTCGAGAGTGGCTCGATAATTTGAGGACCGTGTGAGTTGAAGTACTCTCTTATGGTAAAGAAGGTTCAGAAGAAATTTCTTCCGATTCTCTACATGAGGGAGTGCGGATATTATCCATGGCTTTATTCCACTGAGTTCCCCAGGGTACTCTTAGTTACAGCAGTTTGAAGACTAGAAGGAATGTGTATTTAACAACGCACTTCTTTCGATTGTTGCGCGGTATTATTGACAACCCTGAAATTATGCGGAGCATTAACTTTTATGTTCCTGATAATTACCTTAGACAACGTCAGCATAGACTGTTTCACATTCCAATATACTGGACCAACCTGCCAATGGTAATGCCTGTTGGAAGGATTATCTCTATATTGAACAATATCACTTTGGATATTGACATTTTCCACGTCACTGAGGGAGTTTTTCGTTACAAGATTCTCTTACTTTTTTAACATATTATTCTTTGGATATTATGTATTCTAATGTGTTCTTTTTATATATATTCCTAATTTTACCAGGAATCAAAACCTCAACATTAACCGTTGTAGGCGAACGCGCCAATTACTAAAATACGAGGTGGACTTATCTTTATTCGATTTTATTTTGGATACTTACTGATAAACAGCCATCGAGTATATTTATTTGTTTATTCCAATGCCTCTTCAAGTAGTGCACTCATAAACATATTCTTATGTGTGCTCTGATAATTACATTGTACACATATATATTATGGTTTATTTCACACTTCTTCTTCTTCATTCTTCTGTTCTCTACTACTAGATATGGGCCGCTTCCATATCCTTCCATTTCTTTCGGCCGGTTGCTGCTTGCAGCCAATTTTTACCACCCACAGCGGTCATGTCGTCGGACTATCTTTTATGAGGTCTTCCAACGCTTCAATTATTCTCCCAAGGTATCCATCTTAAAATTTTAGGAGTCCATCTTGTGGGGTCTTGTCATGCAACATGTCCTGCCCATTGCCACTTTAGTCTTGCTACGCGATCCGTGATATCCGCTATTCTGGTTCTGTTCCTTTTATTTATTTCACACACCTAACTGTATTCTTCATCCACTCTAACAGAGTCTTAAATCAATAGGATTTGATAAAAAGGTGTCCAAGATTTCAGATATGTACACTATACGATGCATTTGTTGATTCGTGGTGAAGGGTTTATCAGGATGTGTGTTAAATATTCATTTACACCACCCAATTACAGGTCGTAAGTCTAGTAAATGTCTCAAGTTTCATATCCTCTGTTAAAATATCCAATATTATAATAATCTCTATTTTTTTGTTGAGTGACGAATCTGTCTATATCTGCAGGTATCCTTCGTTTCCCTAACAGACCTCGCGTATAAAATGTCGATTATATAAAAAATGTGAATATTATTTTCAGTAGACAAACGGATTTATCAATCTCTTGACCACATCAACGAGATTATTCTTATCGCCCCTACTTCCGCCGGGTGATCTTCAAGAAACTTACCTGAACGAACTATTTAAATAACCATATTTATGAGTTTGTGAGGTGAGATTTCCATATTCAATAGATAAGGATATCATTTTTCCTCTCTTCATTCCGTAAGTGCTATTTTATGACCCCATTCTTTCGTACTATAAATTCCTGGTCATCAGAATAAATTCCAAAGGTCAAAGCTATCAAAAAATATATCTTCATCTAATCGTGCACAGAGCACTGCATTCGTACTCTAATTGTGGGGTATATTAATTATTGGTATTGAAGAGTATCACCAGAAGTCAAAATCTGATATTAGTGCTGTGGTCTCACGAATTAGAGGTCCGAGGATTGAACTCCTTTCTACCCCAACAAGATTCCTATTTTATAATAGTGAATTATTTATAACTCGAGAAAAATGACTCCAAAATCGTAATATTTGGGTAAACTACAAAAACGCAAATATTATTTTCTTTTTTTTCTGTTTTTAAATCTTCTAAATAAACCAATAAGTCTCATAACTTGGAGTTCTTTGTGATGGATCTTTCAGCTTTAAAAAATGATTGGCATACCTTAGCTCAAAGTTTTATATGTAGATCGTGTTTTTGAATATGCTATGTACTGACTTTTATTTTAGTATCCTTGTTGTTGTTGATGTATTTATGTTCTGTTTGCTAAGTTTCATACAAATAAACGTTTTTACATTAATACACTTAGGCCGTAAGTGTAAATAAATTGGTTACGTGAAGACAAGATAATCAGTCGTATGCCTTGTGAAGATCCACAGATTGAAATATCGCACAAGAAATATATTTGTGTTCTTTTAATTTATAAAAGCCCTAAAATTAAAATATTGGAACAAAAAAAACTTTATGGGCTCGAACGTCAAATATTCTGGTACAGGATCACGACACTACCACGGAACCACAAACTCTTAAATTGGAATTGTGGTAATCACTTAACCACGAAGCGAACTAAGCTCCACTTGATTTCTAATTTCAGGATTCAACTGAAAGTAACCATCGCACATCGGGTTGAAAACGTTTATCTAGGGTTTTTATTTTATTTCACACACATAACAATTTTTTTTTGTTTCACCCGGTCATAGAAAAATAAAACATTCGCTCAAAAATTATTACTTTTGACCATTAAATCAACAACATCAACACTTACGGAGAAATGAAGTCAATGTTAAAAATCTCAAGTCTACAAATACGTAGAAATAACATTGACTCCATATTTATGTTCAATATACTGAATGGCTTAATTGATGTACCATCGTTACTGGAACAAGTGGCATTCAATGCTCCAATCCAACGGTTGCGAAATAATAATGTGCTGTTCCTCGATCAACACAGCACAAACTATGGCTTGCATGCACCAATGTCCCGATTGTGTCGTATTGTAAACTTGATACAAAATCTGGACTTTTTTGGTGTAAGTCTTCATAGATTTAAAAATCACTAAGATAGACCGGATCTTGTCTTGAGGCAGTATTTTTTTTTCCAAGCTTTAATTTTATTTAGTAGTATTTTATTTTATTTACCATCGTTAGAATGGACTGCATCAGTCCGTTAAATAAATAAATAAATAATCATTGAAGTTGTTTTAAAAAAAAGTAATATCACATTGGGTGATTAAATCTAAATCCTAAATCTTGATTTTCATCATTTATTAAAAATTTGCTATTGACTACGTTTTTGGGCTAACACAAATACCAATCAAGTATTATTTCCAAGACCTTCAAAATGACACACTTTCGGCCTGTAAAAAATGAAATCAATATAACATTTTGAATTTAAATACTATTTTAAGAAGATAGAAACATCGGGTAAGTATTTTCATTGAAAACGCACCGTAAATGAATTTAGGAAATGGATACAAGTTTTAACAGATTAAGGTAGCAATACCCGGTCTGCTAATCCTAACGCTTTTGCGGCCGTAGAAAACGCATTTATAGCGAGGAGCAAATATTTAAAAGTGATTTTTCACAGAAATATAGAGTTTGAAAAATGAAGACCATTTTCTTAACACCGTCTTTTGTTTAAATGTTTGAACCCGAAGACATATTTAACATAAAAAACACGTTTTTGATAAATAGTGTTTTTTTTCTCTTAAAGATTTAGATTTGATCAATACAACTTAATATAAATGATTTTTTCTTCCGATTAGGAGAAATCACTTTTTGAATATTTGCTTCACATATAAATCCGCGACAAAGTATTATAAGTTACATGTTACATTTCTCTCAACCGTCCTGAGTGATTATTTAATATTTCTGTCTAGTATTTGTTTTGACGTATATTATATTAAGATCTGTAAAAAGTATCAAAATGTTTATAAAAGCGTAAATAGTAAATGAATAAGTACTATTACATACATTGATAATAAAAAAAACTGATAAAGCAATGACTCGTAGGAGACCTAGATCCATTTGTCTTGAATAACATACCGATTTATTATAACCAGTCTTTAGGAGTACCGACTTTCATTTGTGTTTGTATTATATCATCTTAGTGGAGAGATTGGCCTAAAAACACCCCCCGGTCGAGTGGACATTACATTTCCATAATTTATTCTAGGGATCCCGTGTAAGGCTGCATTGAAGGACGAATCACATTGAATAAGGTTTAAAATAACTTTTTTTTTTCCTTGTTGAGAAAAGAACTTTATCCAAAAGCATTCGGAATAAGGGTGTAAATTGTTCAAATAAAACATTTTTTGCGTTGTTGCGTCGTTTCAGGGTTCCTTATCATCATTATAAATATAAATACTTTTGGTTTATTAGCGGTGTTTGTAATTACATTTATTGGGAAGAATATTTGTAAATAAACATTTAATTGCTATGATCTACAGTAATATATATTAAAATATCATATTACTGACACTTCTGAATAAATTATCCTTAGGTATATCTTTTTAGTTTTGGATAAAAAATACACATTTTTTATTAAAAATAATTTATTTTATCAGATTGAAGCTCTAAAATAAGCCACAATTACGTATTGTAAATATGTAAGTGTTTGAATTGAAACATTTTCGTTTTAGATAATAGAAGATTTGAAAATATTTCAATAAGATTTATATTTTGCCATTTAATTGACTAGTAATCGAATGTATTAAAAATAAATGTAGCAACAAGTCTAGTTTAAATTTTCTCAAAATATGTTATTAAAGTTTACACCAGAGTTCTTACTGTGCTTCAAAAATATGTCATAATAATGCAGCTACATATAAATTAAATGTGATTATAATTTATGCCAAAAGCAAAAAAAATGCATATTTTAGGAACAAATACGTAAAAAGTTTTTTGGTGAAAATTGGTAGCCCTGAGATTTGGCGACGACTTGTCTGCTTTGGTAAATTGGATCAATTTGCATAGATACGTATGTATATGTAGGAGTATTATTTTCGCATATACGAGTACATGTTTTATGGTATTACTGTTTTTACTCACAGTCGACATAATACTGTCGCCTGTCGCCTATTTTAAAGGCTAAAAATATCTGTTGGTGATTTTACCCAAATAAATTTAAGTTGTCTGAATACAAATGAATGGTTTTACAAACAATATTTATTATTGCGTACAGGGAAAGCGGGGCAAGTTGTATCAACAAAAAACATTACACAAATTCACGACTCAACATAAAATGGAATTATTTATGGTTTAATACGTATCAGAGTCTGTCTCAATGTCGTCATGCATGAAGTCTCTTGTTCGATTCCTGATAAAACTGACTTGTATATATTTATGTAAAGATAATTTTTGACTACATAGTTTCATAGTAAACTAGCATACAAAAGACTGATCATCTTTTAAATATGTAAAAAAATGTTTTATATAATTAGCAACGGTATTCGAACACTGCCCTGCAGATAAGGGCTTTATTTTCCCATATTACCTCGTCGGAAATGACATACCAGAGGAGTGGGAAAAAAATCGATGCGGTTCTTTTACTCTAAGATTGCACCACTAACTGCTATAGGGTGTTTTCTAAGGCGGGAATAACGTTAAAAAATATTATATACATTTAGAGCGAATGTTTACTATTCTAATGATATATGTATTATAACTATCAATGTATTCAAAATATGTTGCATTACGTCATTTTGACGTCACGCGTTATGACCGCCGACTGCACTTCTAGTAAACATTGCCCACAAGTTTAGCGCCAACACGTCATACGTACCGTTTGACCCACAGGGTGCGAAACGTCTCGTTTCCGGGTAATTCAATATATACATATTTGAAACCTTTGTAGAAAATTTATCCGACGTCACCCTAATTTTTATGTTTTTTTTATTGAAAAAAATATTTATTAACCCTTTTTATTTTTTTTAATTTACATACAATATTAAATTTTAGTTATTTTAAAAACATTTTAAAAATTATATTTTATTTTTACAGGACTCATTAAGCCAATTAATATGGCTTGTCGGTAAAGATCCTTTACATTAAATCATATGATAGTCCTACATAGTTATTTAATTATAATTACTTCTAACTTAAATATAAGGAGCGAAAAAAAGGACATATAATTTATGCTTTCAAAAAAATATTTAGAAAAATGTAAAAAAAAGCAAAAAATAAGTGAATGATAACGCTAATAATAAATTATAAGATAAAAAAAATAAATACAGAACCGGAGTACCAAAATTTAAAACAGAAGGGTGTACATATTTAATAGGCACGGATTATTACATTAATTTTACAAAAATAATATGTATTTTTTTATTCATACTCTTGTTCATAATAATATTTTTTTGAGTCTTTTGTTTAGTTTAATACCGTAACCATCGTAATTTTTGGATTATTAAAAAAACAAGAATAATTAAAAAAATTGAAAAGGCCCAATTGCAGAAATTCATGATTATTGGCAGCTAAAAGCAAGGTTACGATGTCCTACGCCTAAGGTGCCGCCCGTCCACAGACTACAAGATCTTGGGGAAAAGCCAATTTATGTCGATCTAGTCGGATACGTCTTAATATGATTTGTCCCTTAAAGAGTTTTGGTCGAACACTCCTGAGAAAAATATATTTAAAAAAAAAATATTTTCAAGTAAAAATAAAAGAATATTTTTTAATCCAGGTCTCGTTTAATATTTTTTTTAATCCCTTTTACGCCAATGTTTGAATGGTTTTGTTAGAAAAAAAGTTATTTTTTTCATTTATCTGTTTAAACTTTCATACGTTTTATAATAATGTTGCGTTTTAATAATTATGAGTTCATTTATTGCTATATTAATCAAAGGGATTTTTTTATTTTTTTTATTAGAATACCTAATATTTTAATATGTTTCTGTTATATCAATAGTTTATGTACCTACCTAAGTATATCAAAGTGATTTAGCTAAAAAATAGATACTCGACTCGTTTAGGTGCAGGTGTTCGTATTAGCATAAAATCCTTGGGTGTATAATGTTTTATGAGCAACACGAGTATTTGATTTGCATTGAAAAGCAGAGTTGCATAAAAATATACCGTAATTCATAAACACCTGTGAAATCTTAAACGATAAAATCAAAGATCACAGATTTAACGTCATAATTAAAACTTACATTTTTTAAAGAGGAAATTTGATATGGATCACAGTTTATACATAATCATCAACATAAATTACCTACCCGCACCCAATGGTGCATAGATTAAATTAAAATAGCATAATTATTAAAAAAAATTAGCGTATCGCCATTTTTTTTTTACATAGAAGCACAAGCGGCTTCTGGCTAAAAGCAAAGGCAGTGCATTTCCTCACATTTTGTCAACTTGAATATTATGGGCCTTACTTATGAATTGCGCTTGAGAATAGTAGTAGAATAGTGATAGTATAGCAAAAAGTATTACTTATAAACCTCGCATAGAGTTAAACTAGGTTTAAATCGGGGATAGCGACCATAGAAATTTATGCCTGCACATAATGTGGTATAACGCTGGAATAAGCACGCGATCTGTCAAAAGTCATATTTTTCGGTAATCAAAATTGATAGTTTATCAGTTTTTTCCTATCCTGCGACCTTCTCAATGCGATTCAAGTGATTTTTAGTTATTTGTTTAAATAATATCTGAAATGCTATATGTTTGTATGTGTTTGAATTAATTGTGATAAAAAAGAAACACGAATAAACTATAGAATTCGTTTTTAACTTCTCCTCTTCTTCCTAATTTTGATTTCTTTTTCTAACGGTATTCTCCAAGTTTGTTCTCGATTACACTGACAGTAGTCTCGATTTGACTTTGACGTTTGTTTGTTGTTATAAAAGTTACTGCGCATGCGCACATATCAATGTTGACTGTTTAAAAAAAATAAACCAGGAAATAACCTGTGAATTGTTATTCTCGGTAATAAATAGTTAAACCGGGTATTGTTATTTCTTAATATAAACCTGGTATAAGGAAATCTAATAAGTAAGGCCCTAAGTCTAATAATATGACGATATTATAATAAGTCTGATATGATTAACGAGCAAAAAAAAATTGTTCAAAGACAGCAACTAAGCCCAAATCCACCATTGTGTTTGTTCGCATGCTGTTATTGCTGTTTTATACGCATTAACATTGTACGCATATTCAACGTAACTAAATCACTTAAATTCCTACCAATATTCTGTCAGTACGCACGCTCTAAAATGACATAGCTTCAGTATGACGTCATAGTTGAAGATTAAAGTCTCCCGACCGATTACAAAGGTATAGTACCGATACCCCCCACCATCAAGTTTTGATGTAAGTACATCGTTTTATACCGACAGGTCTAGAACCCCTGGATACGTTTATCTACGCATTAAAAGTGTCTAAAACTTTGTTCCACGGGGCAATTTTTCCTTTAATTTTGATTTATTTAAATTTTTAATCGTTTTGAGGTTGGCACTTTTTTTCTTAAGAGCCTATTAAAAATATGAGAGAGAAATAAGTAAGTTTTAAAGTCGAATTAAATTCTGTCATAACTGTCACTCTAATAAAACGAACGCCTAGATGTGGAAATAATGTCGCTAGGTTCTGTCCTATTAACAAATAAGAGTATCTAGAAGTCAGACACAAATTATATGCGTCAGAAAGTTACCACTCTAAAAAATTAATTTAGCTCTTATATTTTTCCCATCTGTTTTACTATCTTTCCGAGTGTGTGTATTGAGACGTTATAGGAGCCGGTTTTGTAGTCGATCGGTAGATACATACGGACAATCGTTAAGCGTACCGTCTCGGTGATTTCCAAAAGTCATACAAAATTCATGTTAAAGCGAGCATTTTTTGCTTGAATTGGGATTTATTGGAGATTATAATCGTTTTAAAGTGAGCACTTTTTATTACAGAAGCCAATTTAAACAATAAATATAAACTATTTTAAATGTTAATGACGTAAGGAACGCGGAGTAATTGTTTGCGGTCATTCCATTGGCTTGTTTCGATCAAATGATGTCGGTATGACAAGTAGGTAGAATATACCGTGGTAAGATACAGATAGTACAGAAGTTAATTAGTATACCGTCTGATATATACAGATGAAGATAGCGTTCATAATCGAGGCACTGGTATTTTTTACACAAATTCATAGTAAAATCTTGTGCAAAACAAATGCTCGGTGACGATTGCGCGTGCGCAGACAAGATAAGAAATTCGTCCGCTAGAGTCGACCTTGCTAGATCTTTTGGCGCCAGTATTGTATTGAATACAATGTTGTATGAGTTTAATGGCGCAAAGAATCCGTGTTTCTTTGTATTACGTATTTTTACTATTCATTAATAATTTATAAACACAATTTTTTACTTTGCAGTGCACTGCACTTATGCACATACTTAGGAACCGCCTCTGCATACAAGGTAAGATGATTAGTCCATTAGTCGTATGCTCCAGGTGTTTCGCTAGTCCAGTACTGCAGTGAAAAAATACTGCATTGTAGAATTACCTTTTAAATCAGTTATAAATTAGACTGTATCTCTCTGTTGAAATGAAAGAAACCACACTTTTCATCTATGATTATAAAAATAAATCGTTGAAAATCTGTTCAACGATTTATATATAAAAAAAAGAAATAAAAGATCAGAGGCAGCGCCATCCAAAAAATGGTAACAAAATGTTTGTTCTACAATGGGTAATCAAATCAGAATGTGATTGGATAAAAGACTGATGTCATTGAATTTGTAACTGAGACCAATGATTTACTAAGCCTAATAAGATTTGTCAGTCCAAAGCGCTAATTCTCAACTGTTTCGTTTCTTATACCAATTAATCTTACACATGTATACGATTTCAATTTATTGCTGTAGAAAGTCATAACGAAAGCTGTTTAAAAATGATTTCTAACAATGTCTACGATTTTACTAAAAATAGTCATAAGAAAATGCACTTAATGTGTTGAAAAATACAAAGAGAAATCTTAAAATAGACTCAACAGTTGCCAAAAATGGAGTTAGTTTAAGAAATTGTATCTATGCCAATTTTCCGACCGAATAAAAAATGCAATTTTAAAATTTAAAAAATAATAATCTAAGTTAAAATTATTTTAGGTAATTTAAATTTTAATTATTTTTAAAATCAAGATTGATTGAAATACAGATATAAAGAACTTTTTAGCTACAAGTCTTTGAACGAATTCCCGGTAAAAATTATGTGAGTAAAAAAATAAAATATCTTAATTTCTTTTGAAGTGCGAGTATTTATTTAATTTCATTTTCGACAATATATCGCTTATTTGAAATTATTAACTAATTATTTAATTAGATCGTAACTTGGAAATACATCAAATTTTCTCAGAAATATTTTTGCCAGCCAGCTTTTTTGTCTGCTCAAAATTTATCTTGTTTGTTTTATAAAATAACTATTGACTAATTAAATTGTGAGAATGATTTTAAAACTTTTTGGCGTATCTTATGTCATTGATTAACCACGGTATCAAATGAATATCCTGTCTGATTAAATTGATACGTATTTTTTACAATTCAATATACACGCCGGTTATGAAATAACCCGATGCATAATAGATTATGCAAAAACATACATACAATCAAATTAATATTTAATATTAATTGTGTAACCAGATTAAAGTGTCTTATGAAGCGGAAGATATGTCAGATTTGACAGGCAAATAAATGGAATATTTTAATGATTGCGAAAAAAAAGACACGACGAAATAAATAAAAACATGTGAATTTAGAATTTTTAAAATTTAATTATCACGTACGTGTAAGAAATATTTATTTATTCTGTCAGGAGCGATTGCCACCCACGCTTAATTGTGCCGCTAAAGAAAGAATCCACATCCAAACATAGTTCACTACATTTTGGCAAGAGTAATATTGTTTTGTCAGAACTTCTATACACTTTTTTACATTATTGAATTTGATTTTATAATAACAATAATTTCATGAAACTGCATTGAGGCTGCAGTCGTATAGTTTTATCGAACGATGTACAAATATTTAAACATTAAAAAAAATACAGAAAATTTGCCCTTAGTATTAAACTTTTTTAGAATCACCGATCTAATTTTTGATTGAACTTCTTTTTCATGCCTCTAGTTTAAAAAAAGTTGGTTTCTTAGCTTACTATACGAAATAATATAATTAAAAGCCCTTTGAAACATAGTTCTGGCCAAATTATTATTAGATATTATTTAGACTAAGACCTTTTTTGTATTGTGTATATATTTTTTCACAAATATATTTCGACATTTGTAATAAAAACGTTAAATTATTTTAAAAACTTTTTCTTAAATTTTAAAACATTTTTTTTTTCAATATTAATTCTGTAGTAAATATTCAAAGGAATTTTTTTTAAATTAAAAAACTTAAAACATTATGTCTCCCGAAAAACTGTCTTATATTTACAATGTAACGTTGCAAAGAATTTAGTACGATTTTTTACGCTATAACTTATGATTTGCAGAAATGCAAATTCAATAAAAAAAATATCATATTCAAAGATTTAAAAAAAAATTGTCTTTCAAATCATCAAAGGTAAATATTTTTATATTTACCCTTTTTTTAAATACCAAAGGTAAACAAAATAAAATTTAACGTAAAAAAAATAATAGTTTATGAAAAACGTATTAATCTAATGTATTTTTTACTAATAGACATACACAAAAAGTAAATAAATAAAAATAATCATAACAATATTACTAATTCCCTTACTCATAAAAAGCTAAGATGAATAAGCTAAGGTTGAAGTTACTTCATCATACTTTTCAGACTAGTTAAATACTCATACCGATTTCTGAACTAGGTATCTCGTGGGATTTGATTGCTCATTGAAAAAATACTAACAGCCAAAGAGCTGTCTAGCTTTGCAAAAAAACTTGTTAAACTAGTTTGATAAACCTCTTAAGGCTCAACTACACACCGTTAAATTAAGCGAAAAATAAAATAAAATAAAATTACATAAAATTGACTTTCTGGCGCGCGTTTGTTTTTACTTTGAAGTTATGTAGCAAGCTTGAAAAGTGATAGTAAAATAAGTGGACTGTAAAAAGTATTTTTGTTTAAAAAATAAGACCCATAAGCGGATTTTTTAGAGCTAACTATTCAAATAATAACCGACTTACTCAGACGTTTGGATTATTAATTTATTTTATAAAGCAGCCGTTTATTTTTTAAATTATATGATTATTTTTACTAAGCAGGAAGTATTTTTAGTAATTCTCTATATGCTTCAAACCATGTTGTCAATTTTTATTGTCTTATTAAAAAAAGTTCAATATTTCTCTATTTAGCCCTTGATAAGGATCAATTATAAGATAAATTACATTGTACAGATCTAGTCCCCTAAATTAGAATATTTGAATTCAATTTTCGGTGGTCTTTTTTTTACACAAAAAATATGTGTTTCGTTCGGGAAAATCTAGGAATATACCGAGAAACATAGTTTTATTCTATCTAATTAACATATTATGAGAAAGAATATTTAAGAAACATTAAGCTTAGAAATAACAGTGACTGTATTGTTGATTGAATCGACATTAACTTTGTGGAATAACATGATTGAATATATAAATAATAAAACACTTTAACATATTACAACAGAAATGAAGAACATTTAAGAGAAGGTAATTTTACATTTACATTTTTTACATTTTTTTTTTGCACCACAACAGGCCAGGAGGCCTAATTACAGTGGTGAATTACATCACAGAGCACCCAGGCTTGAGAAAAATCACATTTTAATTTTTGTGTTCTCACCGGGAATCGAACCCGGAACCTTCCGTGTGTGAGTCAAGCGTCTTGACCACTACACCACGGAGGCCGTCTAGGTATCTACAAGGCTTATGACCTGTCATTGGCTGGTTTAAGTGGCCACTTTACACACTGTGTAACATTTACCATTCTACCCATATTTGAACATCTATATTCCTTTAACTCTTTCATCTGTTGATGTTTGTGAAGTTTCTTATTTTAATATTTTTTTGATCGGGTTGTGGTTCTGTGGCTAGTGTCTCGGACTCACGGACCAAAGGTCCGTGGTTCAAATCCTACTCTACCCCAACTTGATTCCCATTTTCTAATAGTGAGTTATTTACAACTCGTTGAAAATGGCCCTCAAAATAAAATATATTTAGGTAAATCACAAGAACGCAAATATTTTTTTTTTTTAAATAATAAAATGGTAATAAATATATAAGATTTTAAAATATATTTTTTTACATAAGAAGACTTCTATATTACCTTCTCTAAAATGTTCTTCATCTCTGTTGTAATGTGTTAATGTTAACAGCTCCCCAGGAAATGAATTCAGTCCTTGTCTACAAAAAATTGGACAAACTCAAAATATTGTTGATAAAACACTTTGTTTTTAGACCAAATTTATTTCAAAGCACTGGTGTTTATAATAACACACGTAGATGGAAGAAACTGTGCCTCCCGAAACTAGTAGTGCTTTAAAATTAACTCAAGTAGTATAAAAACAAAGTGTTTTATTAATTACATATTTACTTATAACCAATTGCATAAATTTTTATTATTTTTCAAAAATATTTACAAAATAAAATAAATTAAAATTAAAAAAACTTAAATTAAAGTCCTGCTGAGTTGCATATATACAACTTGTCAGCAGGTTCTTATAAATTGCATATATTATTCACACTTATTGAAAGAATTATTTTGTCTGAAGGACCCTTTCATAAATTATTACTAATTTAAAATATTTTGAGTACATCTTTATAAATTATTACTAATTTACAGTATTTTGAGTAGATATTTATATATTACTGCTAATTTATAATATTTTGCGTATATCTTTATAAATTGTAACTAATTTACAATATTTTTTGATATCCAAATGTTAGTAATTAAGGCTGTATTTCCTAGGGAGTTTAAAAGAAGTATAAACATTGAAAAATAAATTCAGGCGTTGCATAGTAGGTGAAAAAATCGAGTCAAATAAATCTCACGCACATCAAATAGACAGAATGATGAATGTAACAGAATGTGAAAAGTGGGCCTTTAAACCAATGAATGTTAATGCCTAGACTTGCATATTCACTTCACAAAAATGTTTTCCCTCTCTGTTGCAATAAATTTAAATGTAAGTAATTTGTTTACGAGTCTAGGACTAAACTAGTTAAAAATGAACTAATTCTTTACGTGTCGAAGATCGCGTCATTTGCAGGAAAAGGACGTAATTAATAATATACAAATGATACTCATTGTATCGTTAAATATTGTGTTTACTTTTGCCGGTCATGTTTTGCTTTAAATAAAAAAATAATATATTGTATCAGATACTATACATACAGGAGAACAATGCGTTTTTACAGACGGTGGAGTTTTTTCATCGTTTGACCTCGCAACGAAAATTTGTATTGTCAGATCGATAGGGCGTAACCATAAATTAACAATAGCGAATATTAAAAAAATAAATAAGTCGACTTAAAGTCCTTTTTGACTACAGTTAATTGCACTAACCGTGAAATTAGTAAATTGTGAAATCACTTTTATCAATAGGTATGGTTATTTAAATATTATTATGTAACTTGTTTATTCATTTGATTTATTTGATACATTTGCACCTTAGATGCATAAAAAATAAACAAAAGTTATTTACTAGCTAGAAACTGTATTACATATTTTTAAAATACAAAAAAAGTTTGTGAAAGCATAAAAATGTAATAGAATATTTCAATTATAAATCACTACAAAATTCGTGCATGCAATAAAACTAGAAAATAACGAACACAAGTAAATTATATGTCGGCCTCGTAGTGTAATGGTCAGCACGATTACCTACCATGCGAGAGGTCTCGGGTTCAATTCCCGACATGGTTTTTGTTTTGTTTTTTATTTATTAAGGAAAAACAACAGTTGTTATATAAGAATACAAAATATAAAAAAATAGTACATACATCCAGTTAAAGTTTTTCACAAATATAATGAGAGAACATGTTACACAGTAAAGAGAAAAATAAGACATGAGAAAAAAAAGAGCTCGTATAAGGTTAAGGGGTGAGGAAATAGAGTGAAGGAGTGGAGAAGAGGGGTTTTCATAATATAGTTGACCAATTCAAAATTTTGTATCAAAAATATCTAAATGGGGATAAAGTAAATTGAATTTGGAGCAGCTACGATAAATTAACGAGTTTTGAACATAATTTTTTTTGGGCAATGAATTATAAAAAAAATGAACTTGTCGTGTTGACTTTACGGGACAATTGATTGAAATACGCTTCAAGAGATATGGACTATCGATAAAATTGTTTGGAATTTTGATGAGGAAAGACAGGTGAGAAATGCTTTTACGTTTAGTAAGGGAAGTTAAACTATGAAAAGAAGAAGAGTCTTCATACGAGTCAAAATATGTAAGAGATTTACGATCCAGAAGTTTAAGGAATCTATTTTGTATTTTATCTAGTTGTGATGTATATATCGAGGATTCCAAACAACAGATGCAAACTCAAAATGGCTTCAAACGTATGCATTATATAAGATTTTGAGGGTTGATATGAATATTTTATAGTCCCTGGACTGGTATCAGAAGCGCAATACTGATCATCTTAATTTTGAATGATGAAAATGAAATTATGTACAAACTGAAAATAGCATTGAGCATAAAAAAGTGTTAGTGTACCATAAATGGCGTGGCGATTATAATTTGCGTGGGTATTTCTTAAATGCATCGTTGATCTGTGTTAATTTTTGCGGGGTGAGAAAATTGCGTTTGCGCGGTGATGGCAGATGCGGAAAAGAACAGTATGCGGCGAAACAAACCACAGCAGACTAAAATCCTACTTCCAATTATATTTTTCTATAATTTTCCTATATATCTATTTTATAAAACTGAAAATACATGTGTGTGTTTATTTTTTTATTTATTTATTCATTTTATTCACAATATACACAATGTACCAAAGTCCTGTGTTGAGTTTGTTTGTTTGTCCGTCACATCTCCGAAACGGCGAGTCGTAGCGGCCTGAAATTTGGATACGTCATTTTAGATGCGATTTTAAGGTTAACGTTGCTATTTTCGAGTTAAATTTTAATCGACCTCTACTCAATAAAAACTCAAACTTTATATTTATATTGCCCATAATCAACTGTCATTATCAACAGTAAACATACTTTAATTCACAAATTTATCCCTAAATTGAGAAAAAATAGTATCTGAAGTGAATATTTTGTTATAATGAAAGTTTTTAAGCAACATAATACACGTGTCGGAACAAAATGTTCTAAAAATCAATGTAAATCATGGGAAAATATTAGAAATCAATTACCTGTGAAAACTAACTCCTTTAACACCTTTGACGCTCCTATTGCTACAACCAAATATACACCATAGTCGATTTTTATTTATTATAACGTAAATATCCAAGTTATTTACAAACAAAGCCAAGGACAGTGACAAAAGCAGCCGATCAAACCTTTATGTTTATTTTGTCAAACAAAACAAAATGGTCACCAATCTGTTGCTAACCAACAAACCAACATCGCTAGCGTTCTATGAAACATAGTGATAGGACTTCTCTATAGGATCACGCATGAGGAAATACCTCATATTTTCACATGTCATCAATTAAAATATTTGCTACACTATCGCAATGGAATTATATTTAAAAAAACATAATTCTAAAAGAAGTTATTGTTTGATAGGACAAATAATAAAAAATAATATATGTCATTATAGACAAATTCGTAGAAAATATCGCTACTGCTTTGTTAAACATATAAATTTTTCTAAAAATTCTCCCGGTTTTCGTTTCCTTATTTATACTTGTGTGTGCTTAGTTCTTTTGTTATCAAATTTATGCATCCGTCTGTAATAAATACGCTAAATGATGTTTTATGGGCTGTGGGTGGCTGATTTCCAAGAATAACCTTTTCACTATCTTATTGAACACTATTCAAATTCGCTAATCAAAAAAGGTTTGTTCAACCACACTCATTCGAAACATCTTCTTATTTTACATAAGATTAGAACACATAAATATGTTTTTATCCTGCCGACTTGTAAACTTTCAAAGAGATAACGTCAATGTGCAAATGTTAACACGTAAAGAAAAGTGGTCAGAATAAAATTTTTATGTTTTCCGGATAAGTATTGTATAAATATCCTGTCGAAATTCTTCTAGACAGGTTTGCGTAGGTGGAGATTGAAAAACTAAAATGAAGGAAGTAGTAAACCACATCATATAATAAGAATGAAAGAAGAAATAAGAATTTGACACAGGAAAAATAAATAAAAAAAGATTTTGGGTGGTAAAAATGTGATTCATATTAGATAATCATTCATTATCTTTATACACGTAATTCTTATGTACGTGTGATGTCACTGAACTCCTAAACGACTTAACCGATTTACGTGCGGTTTATAGCAAAATGTAAATCTTTGCGCTGCGCGTGTTTGTAGATATTAAAATTTTCAATCGAATCTGTAAAAAAAAGTTAGAAGCATAAATCTTTTTTTCATCGACCTACCAGGGTTGCATTTGACGAAAATGCACATGCAAAAAAATGGAAGGATGTTGTTTTTTTGTGTTTAAAAAATAACTACTGACATTCAATACATTTTTGAAAATCACATTCATGAATAAAGTGTACCCCTGTTGGTGAGAAGATCTGAGTTTGACATTTGCTAAAAGAATTCTATATTTGAAAGTGAGTTATTTGATGTTTTGGAATTCAACCATAAACAAGTACCTAGGTAGGTAGCTACTTAAATTCAATATTTGAATATTAATAATTTTTAATTTTAGAATGCAATCACAAACAAGTACCTAGGTACCTACTTATCAATGAAAAGGCATTTGCCAAGGTAATAGCAGGCAAGCCAACGTTCAGGCGGGACAACGTCTGTCGGGTCCGCTAGTATTATATAATAAAAATACTTGTAGCTTTTAAAGGGGTATTTTTTTAAGGCGAATAACATAAAATTTGAAGGGAATATGAAATTTAAAGGGATATATTTTATTAATTTTTTTGAAAAAAAACGAAATGTTTGCGTTCTTATGATTTACATTACTATTTAATTTTGAAGGGCATTTTCAACAAGTTGTAAAAAACTCACTATTTGAAAACGGGATCAAGTTGGGGTAGACTGGGATCCGAACCACGGATCTTTGAGCTGTGAGTCAGAGAAACTAGCCACGGGACCACAACCCGACTATGATATGATTTTTTTGCGCAATTCTGAACTTCATTTTTAATTTTAAGAATGATTTTTTATCTAACTATTCCTTGAGTTTGTCTAAATCTTCGTAATCAAGAACTGAATCGAATAACCGCATAGGGATTTTTTTTAAATTCAGAGATGAATTAAGAGAAGAGTCAGGAAACTAAAAAAATAGATTCATTTAGTTATTTTTTTATGCATGTTAAATTCTTTATTTAAATATCCAACATCTACAATTATTATATATTTTTTAAAAAGACAAATAACAAATAAGCCTATTACAGGTTTTCAAAAGTAGTATTACTTTATATATTATAAATAATAATATGTACTTGTATTAGATTTTTGTACTGCATTAGTAACACATTGGCGGGCTTATTTGCAAACGGCGAATTCTCCCGACCAACCAAGTAAAAGAAGTGTAAGAAAATAATGTAAGCAAGCAAGCATGATCTCAGGATCTGTAATGGGATTTTTTACACTTTACACAGTGTGTAAACATTCACTATTCTCCCCATGTTTGCAATTTTTCTTATAAACAAATATGAAGAATATTTTCGAGAAGAGTCTAGGCATTTAGAGAGCTTATGATTCGCAATCAGCTACTTTACACGAGATGTAAACATTCATCATTCTGCCTTTGTTTGAAAATCCACATTTGTTTTATTTTTCAGTTTTATTTTCCATAAAATGTTTTTTCATCAGACAAATTGCATATATCGACTTTTTATTTCTCTCCGAAAGACCAAATATTTTTGATATTTCGAAATATCGGTAGAAAATTTATCATAATTAACTTTTTTATACATATATGATAATTTTTACTGTACCAAAATCAACATGCCTTTTTAGGGAAACATTGATAAATCTCTTACTTAGGAAATAGTTGATTGAAATTCGTTGAGAGATATATGAGGTATTGCTGTTCACAAAAATGTTTGAATTTCAAATGCTGGTTAATTTGAAGAAATACTAGCGACTTAAAAGGAAATGTATTTCTTAGAGCTGTTTTAAGCTTGGAGCGTACTTCTTATGGACTGATTTGGAATCAAAGAATGGGCACATAAATTTGTAAATCTTATCTCAGATCGTGGAGTTTTACTTCTAATAATGATATCTCGATCACAATCGGTATTTGTTCAACGGCAAATCTATTTCCGCACGCAAATATACCTACATTACATACATACCACTTGTATTTGTAAGTATAAGTTCTTGTGTATGTACTTGTTACAAACGCCGAAACAATTTAACATAAAAAAACTTAGCTAACATTATTTATGTATTCATCTTCTTCTTCTTGTGTCCTATCAGGTGTACCGACGTTGGCAATCACTTCTTTTAGTGATATTCTGGGAAATAATAATAAGAGTGTTTTCCCGTTGCTTTGTCTGATAGGTTTTCTATCAGGGTCGCTTCTCTTTAGCTGGCCCGTGATTATAAAAGTTTTCTTCAACGGTACATACCAAAAAAATATACTTAACTTCTGTACTATTTCTATCTACCTCGAATGTTCTTCCAACTTGTCATCTCGACATCATATTATCGAATCCAAACAATGAATGACCCAGAAAATGTAGTCCTCGTTCCTTACGTCATTAAAATTTTCAATAGATTATTTTATTATATTATTTAAAGCGGGTTGTGGTCCCGTGGCTAGTGTCTCGGACTTACGGCTCAAAGGTCCGTGGTTAGAATCCCACTCTACCCCAACTTGATTCCCATTTTCTAATAGTTTTAATTTTTGGGTAAATCATAAAAACGCAATTTTTATTTAAAAAAAAAAAAAAAACTCTATTAAATCCCAATTCAAAAAATGCTTCTTGAACATGATTTTTATATGAGTTTCGACAATTAATTACCAATGCGGTATGCTTAACAATCTTCTGTATTTATCTACCGAGAAATTATAAAGCAGCCTCTTTTAACGTCACGGTACGTAAACTCAGGAAGATAGTAAAATAGATGAATTAGTTTTTTTATAGTGGCAACATTTTTACGCCTAGATGCTATTTTATGTTAATATGGCAGAATATAGTTACATTATCTATGCATCTAGCTTTTCGTTTTCAAAACTGACAATTTTGTCAGAGTTTCATTCGATTTCCAAATTTGCTGTTTTATATTTTTAATAGGCTTCTAAGAAAAAAAGTGCCAACCTCAGAACGATTAAAAATTGAAATAAATCGTAATTAAAGGAAGAATGGGTCAATGGGACATAATTTTTGTCACTTTTCATGCGTGTATAGTGTATATGCGTACCGAGGGGTAATTACCCGTCGATACATACCGATGTACCTACCTCAAAACTTGAAGATGGAGGAATCGGTAGTGTATCTTCGTAATCGCTCGGGAGATTTTTATCTTTAACTCTACCGACACGGTGGAGGTATGACGTCCTTAGCTTCCCATAATAATCGCAGCCCTGTTTGGGTCCCGTTATTTGGCGCCGGACATTCGCCTTTCGCCCTCTCGCTATCTACTATGACACTGATGGTAATGTCAGTGGTCACACTGCCCGGGGCTCGCGGGGCCTAAAGACCACTCGAGGACACTCATGCGTAGGACTTGTTGGTATAGCTGCCAATGTTATGCAGTTTGGCTTGTCGTGACCCTTTATAGAAACCTTCCAGCAAGACATACTCCATTACGACCACACTAACCATTAGAACCGTTGATTTATTATGAAGTATTATATTTAAGGCATTACCTTTTTGATCGAAAATTTAAAAAAAATAAAAGTCGGCCTCGTGGTGGGATGATCAGCGCGTTTGCCTTCCATGCAAGAGGTCTCGGGTTCGATTCCCAACATGGTTGATATGAATTATTTATTTAAAACGGTGTTTTCACATTAGAATATTTCATAGTCCCTAGACTGGTACCTTAAGCGTAAAACCGATCATCTTACCTTCATGTAGCAAAAAATGATCAAGATACGCTGCGATTGGTGTACCAATGCAGTGCCCTATGCACCGTTAGGTGCGGAAAGGGAATGATGATGATGTTAGTATTTTTTTTAATACATTAAACGCCTAGAGAGCTTTTAAAAATAAACAATAAAGTTTACGGACAAAAATGGTTTTTACTTATGCTTCCTTCACAGTGAAGGTTATAAAATAAATATATATTTAATTAAACATATTATATTATTAATATTCAAAGCATCAACTTTGTGGTCAAACAATTTACTAAATGTTATTAATTATTATTTATCACCTGGCCAATATAGATTTTTCTTGTTTTAGTTGTTATTATTTGTGTTTCGACAAAATGGAAAAAATTACAGTATCTAAATAACGAATTAAAAAAAATATTTACTAAATTTTGACACGGACGCATATGTAAAAGGGGCAAACCATATATAAAAGTGATTATGCACAGCTTACCATTATATTTGACTAACCATAATAATGTTTTATTGTTACTTTATTTACAGAAAAACAAAAAAATAATTACTATTTATTTTAAATCATTTCCACCGTTTGTATTTTTATCCTAATATAAATATAAATTTTAATAAAGCGCGCCTAGCGCCTGCGGTGAGCCAAGAAACTAGCCGATTTTTCCAGCTTATTTTTTCATACAAATAAGTATACTATATTTTGAATGTATTAACCCCAGTGCGGGTTTTTTCTCCTAGATTAAACTTGCAGATTACACAAATTATTTGAAGATTCTTGATTTGGAAAACAGTATTTCAATATTTTTTTCTTAAGGACTATTTTTCTTTGAGATGGTACTTTTGACATAAGACCATAATTACTTTCATTCGTCATATTGCAGGACATATAGCACTCCAAGTGGCTGTTTTTAGCACTAGTAATTACTAGAACAATGCGGTCAGTTGACATTTCAATTGAATACCTAATATCGACTGAATTCATAGCGGTATTTTTTATTTATTTTTTAATGAATTATATATAAAAGTAATGGATAATATATCTTTATAATATAATAATATCACGAAGTTACATAGTTTGAGTTGATTTCATGGATGAGAGTTGTTGTATCACACAGAAACACAGAAAAATATCAATTGATAATTGATAGTATATATTACTTACATTATATTATGTACCTCCTATGTAGGTAGAAATATATGATATTTTTATAACTTACCTGTATATAAAATCACCATTCGCTACTGATATGCATGTATTACCGTCATTATCGTTCTTGCCTTAATTACATATGGTACTGAGCTAATTCACTAATCGCTAGAAAATCTCGATTGTTTGTACAAATAAAAGTTTTTTTGTTACCTGATTCAAAGTTTATATTTTTAATGTTAATAAGTAAAAAAAAATATAAACTTCACCGTTTTAAACAACATAAATTGCACAGGGATATAAATTTAAGATCTGTCACCATCATCATGGTATCGAGTTGTTTGAAAGATAGATTGCCAATTACAGATTCAAGGCTATATTTGCGTGGAATATAGAACCTACATCATCCAAAAAATATCGCTGTGAAGAATTTAACATAGGTATCCATGGGAAGATAAAAATATTTCATTGATTTGATCGCCTTCTAATGATTTACTGCATTTCAATTTATTTTTTATTTAAGCAGACTAATAAAATAATATGATTAAATTGATCGAAAATTAAATCCATACTAATCCATATCCATGCTTAGTATTATAAATATGGTGGCCTCCGTTGTGTAGTGGTTAAGACGCTTGAGTCACACAAGGATGTTTCCGGGTTCAATTTCCGGTGAGAAGAACACAAAAATTAAATGTGATTTTCCTCAAGCCTGGGTATTCTGTGATGTAATTAGCACTGTAATTGGACCTCCTGGCTTGTTGTGGTGCAAAAAAAAATTAAAATGCCAAAGTGTGTTTTTTTTTTGTTTGCGTTACATTCACGTCTCAACGGAACGACGGATTGACATATTTTTTTGCAATGGGATAGCCGGAGAGGTGGGAAACAAAACAGGTTACTTATTTTTTATTACGAAATATAAAAAAATATTAAAGCAACAATGAGCATCATTATTTGAAAATGAGTATGAGGTACGGTGGGGTGGGATGATAAAAATAATCCATTTAAAACGAATTGTTTAAATTTCTATAACTGACTTGCTCTATCCATGGTTGGTTTTGTTTGTTTTTCGTTTTGGTTTTTTAGTAGGATTTTGGATTTGTAAACAGAATTACGATGCTACGTCGCCATAGACTAACGGATCGTCATTTTTTTATTCACAGTAATAGAAGACCGGTAATCGCACAAGCTACTTTCTACCTCAAAGAAAAATATTATTCCATCGGCAATATTCTTATTGATAAACTTTAAACGTAGTCAATTACCTTACAATTTAAAAGTGGAATAGTCTATCTATTTAACATATCCCATATAATATTTTACTTAACATAATAAGTCAATTGTGTTACTTGTAAATTTATCTAAAATTTTGATTACGTGACTTTTTTATTTAAGATTTTTTATTTATTTATAATATTTTTGTTAGTTAGTATGTTTCAGCTTAACACGTTTTTTATTTCTGATAAGTCGGGGCATGAACATGAAAAGAGTTGTGTATTACTGAGAAGACTTGTAATAAAAATAATTATAATTCGCATTTTTATGTTTTCGTATTCATTTACGAAAGAGGTAAATCAAATAAAAAATGGGAAGTAAAATTGTGATAGACATCATTTATATTTCTTCCATATAAAGTAATACTAGGATCCCAATTCGGAAACTTGAATACCACTTCCTGATCTAAACTGAATAATAATCAATAAGTATTTTTTTCTGATAAATTTGATTCAATCCTGTCCCTACTTATTCGTATATGATAATTAGAACGGAAAATCATTGAACTCGGAATGATTGAAATAATTATAAACGGTATCGTAATGTGATATTTGAGAGACATTGACTATTACAACTTGCCATGAACTATAATATACAAACAATATTAATTAGCGTTACAAGCTTAACATTCTTAAATATGTTAATTGTTAATAAATGAAGTCACCATTATTGAAATATTATTTACTACTGTTAAAATTATGGGTGTTAATAATTAAATATCAATAAATGATTTGACTAATAATAAATTATAAAAATTAAAACTATATTTACTCACCCTATCCCGAACTTCATGCAGTAGAAAAATATGTTAATTTTGGAATCTAATTTTAAGGAATCACTCACACAAGAGGTAGTATCATACATGATCAATATAGTACAGGCAATTGGTAAAATAAACCAAAGTAGGGAACAAAATGCCGAACACTCTTCTAGAGGAACGGAAGGCCTGTTGACAACTGTCAACAGGCCGGCTTCTCCTGAAGAGTTTTAAGTGGTTTCCTCTCCACACGAGCAAATGCTGAGAAGCGACTGATTGGCCCACATTAGAATATCCTTCCTAATTCCAACAGCTAAAATAAAGTAATATAATAGCAGAAAAATCCTGTTTTTGAAAGATAAACCTTGTATATTATAAGCAAGGTAAAAAATAATGCAACTCCCATATAATAAAAAAAGTATATGTGTTTCGCTTAAAATGTTGACGGTTTTTGTATTGCCTGTTTTATTTAGTTACAGTTATTTGATTGTAATAATTTTACATTTTTATTTCATCATCATCATCATCCTCCATTCCGCAGCAAGTGTTGCATAGGACATTGCACTGGTTCACAAAATGCAGCATAGTTTGATCATCTGTCACATGAAGGCAAGGTGATGAGAGACAGTGAAACATTGCTACGGAAAAACATTATCTTCTTCTTCTTCTTCTTCTTCTTCAGCCTTGTTCTCGTCACTACTGGATAAAGGCCTCTTCTAAACGTCTCCATTCTTTCTTATCACCCGCTTTCATCATCCACGTTTTACCGGCAATAGAGGCACTATCATCGACCCATGTTTTCTGTGGCCTTCCAACACTTTTTTTGTTTGCCCATGGTCTCCACATTATTATTCTGGGTGTCCACCTGTCATCATTTTATCTCGCCGAGTGTCTTGCCCCCTGCCATTTCAATTTCGCTGTACGATCCATGAAATCCACGACTCCGGTTCGGCGCCTTATTTCTTCATTTCTTACTCTGTCTCTTAGACATACACAGAGCATCTATCTTTCCATGTATCGTTGCGTGCATTTTAATTTCTGGCTACTTTTTTGTATTACAGACATGGTTTCTAGTCCGTATGTTGTCACCGGCAATATGCACGATTTATATACTTGTCTTTTTAAGCATATAAGACTTCTTCATTTTCAAAAGTATATTTTAGTTTGCCGAAAGCAGCCCAACTTAGCCCTTTTCTTCCTAGTAACTCCGCTGTCTGGTTATTTCTTCCAAGTTTGACTTTGTGTCCTAGATATATGTATTTATCGACCACTTTGATTTTATTGTTGTTAATAAAAATATCTCGTCTTGTTTGGACTCATAATATTTGTTTTATGCATATTCATTTCCAAACCAATCCTTTTTGAAGCTTAATGTAGTTCTATAATCATTTCGCCTAGTTCATCCATGTCTTTACTTATGACCACTATATCATCTGTGAATCTGAGGTGACTCAGGTACATGCCATCGATCTTTACACCTTTATTTTCCCAATTTAGGGTTTTAAATACATCCTCTAAGGCTCACGCAAAGAGCTTTAGCAATATTGTGTCCCCTTGTCTGACACCTTTCCGTATTTTGATTTTATTCGTTTTTGCGTCCTCATCAATTTTCACATACATAGTAAGGTTGTCATAATTGGATTAATCTGATGTACCTAGAATCAACTCGGGCATTTTGAAGTGATTCAAAAACAGACTATATTTCAACGGCGTCAAACGCTTTTCATTTGTATTCAGTTGACTTTTCTATGAGTAGTCGAATTGATTGGATATGGTCTTTAGTTCCAAAGCCTTTGCGAAAGCATGCTTGTTCAACAAGTTGACAAGAATCACGTTTTTGTGTCAATCGGTTAGTTAGAATTATTGTTAATAATTTATAGAGGTGTGACAGTAGACTGATTGGTCTATAATTTTTGAGATTTTCACTGTTGCCTTTTTTAAACAATATTTTGATTATTTTTGCCAATCGTCAGGTATTTTTTCCTCTTCTAAAAATTTATCAAGTAATATTTTTAAAGTAATTTTCAAGTAATAAGTAATAAAACATTATGTTTTTTATGAATTCAATAAATTTAGCCTCATAAAAAACAATTCATACAGATTTGTCGTTTTTTACACCAGATTTTAGAAATTACAGCTTTTACTGTTAACATAGACTGGACAAGTCATTTAAGTAGATGTGTTTGCCAAATTGCAAAATTATGGAGTACGAGTAGTATTTTTTAAAAATGCGACTAATTAATTTGTATTCTAGCAGACAGTACAAATAAATAAACTCAGTGAATTCTGTAAGAATATTATGTTCAACATATATTATGTATAATGGAGAAATTTAAAGAGTATCTTGAAAGAACAATTGTGGGATCTGTCGTAGGCTTCCACAAATGATCCGGATTAGTGGAGGCGTATTGTAAATCACAAATCTCAAGATTAAGGTCAGTATGCTATGTCAAAGAACACATAAAAGAATAAAATAAATTCCTATATGTAGGCTTTTTGCCCAAAAAATCCAATATCGAAACTCTCGATTTTTTAACGTTTTCTCGGTATTTCAGATTCTAGTATTTATCAGACTATAAAAGCTGCAGTGCTTTTCAAAATTTCAGCAAAAAGGACAAACAAAACGTACCATAGTAATAATTAAAAAAATAACAACACCATACATATTATATACTCGTATTTTTAAAAATCTGTTCCAGCGATTCACAATATACCTTTGTAATTATTTTGTCTATAACGCCATATTAATAGAAAAAAAAGTATTTTTCAGTCGCAAATATTTATCTTTTAATTGAAAAATTAACCAATTGTACAAAATAATATGCCGATCAGTGTTTTGTGACCTCATCGAAAATATAGCCCGAGATCTCTTGAATGGAAGGCGAATACGCTTATCACTTCATCAAATAGTCGAATATATATATATTATATACGCTACTCGTATATGTTATTAATTAAAATATAATTATCCTTGAGTTTTACATACCAATAAAAAAATCGAAACGTTCGTTGTACTTGATTCAAGTGAGCCTAGGACATCAACGACGCCGATGAATATTTTCATTGAATTAACAATGTTTTAAAAAGTTGACAAGGCCAAGAGAAAGAAAAGAACGATCCTTTTTATTTGAAGAGTAGGAAAAAATTACACACTACAAATACCGATAAAAATATGCGAAACGGATTTAATTGTATTTTAGAAATCAATATGAATATTATAATTATTTTTTAAATTTATTTATTTGGAAGTTCAACAAGGATACATAAAAAAAACATACATTTTTTAAGTAAGCATTACTAACGTTCTTTATATATATCTTCAATTATAGAACTCTACCATCTTTCATAAATGATATAAAATAACATTATTTGGTACGTGTATTTTGTACATACACAAATCTGGATTTCTCCCAAGGGGGAGTAGGTATATATTTTTTATTAATATCCCTACAGAGATGAGGTAGATTTTTTTCAAATTCAGGATTATGGATATTCGATTACTAGTACTTAATTTAACTCGGAAGAGTCTTAAATACATAAAATAAAGTAATATGCTAATTAAAAATACTTAACTTCAATATCAATACATAGATGGCGCTCCAACACGCTTGTGAATGGTTTCTCATTTAATAACATATATGCAAAAATCAAAAAAATGTTACCTGTGTCGATATTCGCTAATAAGCGGAATGGGGAATGTTGTAGTACATACTTAAAGTGGTCACTTAACCCAGCCAATGACAGGTCATAAGCCCTGTAAACGCTCGAATATCCATAATCCTGAATTTGAAAAAATTCTACCTCATCTCTGTAGGGATATTAATAAATAAAAAAAAAGATATAAAATAAGTTTGTAAAATCAATTTACGTAATAACAAGGATTGAGTTTAGTGAAAGATAAGAATAAAGATTGAGTTAAAAAAATTAAATTGATTTAAACATAAGAAACTACATTTATTTTTTTAAGAAAAGAAAAACATATAAGATGTAATAAAAAAGGCTAAAATAATTAAAATACACAAAAATAAGGATTAGGCATTTGATTTAAGACACACAGTAAAATTTTTTTAATAATCATTTGCTCTATCATGATAAATGTCAATGTTAACTTTTTTTCTATTTTGTAATAGAGTCTTAACATACTTGCAAGAGGGTTAAAATGTGCCATATTGTTTGTAAAAAATATGTATTGTAAAAATTATAATTACATATTGTGAACAACGTTTTCGTTCTTAATTTTTAAAACAAAATTGTTTAAAATACGTCCCCACGAAAACGCGATAGGCTTTGATAATTGTGACGATGTTCTATTTTAATCGGTCACAAACAAATGACAAAATTTAATCGAATAGTGACGCAATGAACTGTTTTTGAGGGAATATCAAATTATAACTTAAGAAGACCTTTTATGATATTAATAAAAAGACATTTTTTTTTACTCGACAGTATTTTATCGACCCTTATTAATTTATAATTGTTAAAAAAACGCGGTATTTCCGTATTAAAAAACGCAATAAAAAAATGATAAAACCGGTGGCAACGATAATAGTCTATTCGTATGCGAATAATTTATTGAATATTCTACTGTGCACTTATTCCTTATCTACTAAATTTAATATTTGATATTATACATTTTAGATTTGACTCGTTTTGACAATCAAGGCTACAAAAGACAATGGGCCTAAACAATATTAAAAATATTAATTAAGTGTAATAAAATGCAAGGTTTGTATATCTATCAATTTCCTCCGATCTTGAATGAAGATCTTAACACTTGTGGGGTAATTAATTATCCGACTGTTGTTTTTACATTTGCTATTATCGGCGTTGGCGTTGATTTAAGAACCGCCGGCTTATCTTTAATATATTTCTTTAGTCTATTATGTCACGAATGGCAATTAAACAATTAAGATCAATTAGCTACATTTCCTAGAATGAAAAGTTCAGTTTTATTTCACAGTCGGATAATGTGCAAAAATCTACAAAAGAGAATAATCATTAATCTTAACACTTTGTTCGAGGCATTTCGCAAAATAATTTGAGAACACAATGGAAGCGGTAGTTATTTTTTGTATTTTTTCGAGCACAGTAGATAGTATTAGTTAGAAATATAACTGATTTTTCAATCTTTAATAATTAATACTTTTGGCTTAGTTCTGATGGATGGCTGTCTATGTCTATACAATTTTAAAACAAACCGAAGATACCTATATTATATTATGTTTTTGTATAATACTAGCAATATTAAATCTGTCGCTTGGATGTAAAAGGGCGAACGTTAGATATTTTTTTATTAAGCCAACGTTTTGTAGAGGGTCGATGTCAAATCAACCTTATTGAACTATATAATACACGCATGCATATTTTTTGACATTTGCTTCAAACAGTTTATTATGACGCCACAAAATGGCTGAAAATGTATTCTCCTGCAATATTGCGATTGACGTTATTTAAACACTATTACATATACAGTTTAAATACATATGTATAAGGGCGGGCGTTTTGCCTTAAGGCGATTTCGTCCCACCTACCCAAACCGCTCCATTTAAGAAAATCAGTGGTATATCAACAAAATGTTAGTTTATCAATAATTTCTTTATAAAACAAAATATTAATTAGTATATTTTTTTAAAGTAAAAATTTACTTAATATCAATACTCTACTATGAAAAGACGATAGGTAAAGAGAGAAGGGAAGAAGGAGGAAAGGGGAAAAACTGAAATATTCAGGAAGTGACATTTCATACGTGATTTGAATGTAAATAAAGAAGGGGCGTCTCTGACATTAGTGAGTAGATTATTCCATAACTGAGCAGCTATTACTGCGAAAGAAGAGGCAAAAAAATCAAATTTTTGCAAATTTTTTTGATGGTAGCTATTTACATAAATATATTATTTTGTGTTGAAATATTTTTTTTTGTTTCAAAAAAATATTTGCGTTCTTATAATTTACCCAAATATTTCAATTTTGGGGGGCATTTTTAACGAGTTGTCAACGTTAATTTTTAGAGAGTACGAGATAAAAACGTGGACATATTGAGGTAAAAAACGATTGTAACGATATTTGATATCACAATACATGATAATTATTGACATCACAACAAAAAACAGGCAGTGAAATAGATCGGAACTTTCTTGACCCGATAGCATTTTCTGGGTAAAAATTCTGAAAAAAAAAAAAGACAGGACTCAAGTCCGCCCCGTAGCGTAGTGCTTGAAGCTTTAGTCCACTCCGGTGTTCGATTCCTGGAAAGGTCTACACAAAATGTTTATTTAATAAGTTTTACTATGCCATATTTTTTGGTTCCTTTGCTCAATAGTGCTGAAAAACAAAACGGATTACTAAGCCTTTAAAAACCGACGATTGACGTATGCTGTATTTTGTGGACCAATGCAGTGCCCTATGCAATAGCTGGTACGAATAGGAAAAATAAGATGGCAATAAATGTTAATTGATAAATAATTATAACACAATTATTATATAACATTTGTAAGTTGAACACGAAGATATATATTAGTAACAACTATAATATAATAATAATATCTACATAAAAAGGTAAACATAGGTAATAACGAGGCATTTTGTTATTTTGATTGTCAGCTTCCAATTGTTTATTTGAAGAATTGACAATAGATTATTATGATTATCTCACAGATGGAAATTATTGATGGAAGTTTATTCGCAATGCGTCATCTCCTAATATAATCTCAACACCTGTGTTTGCACAAGGCTAAATGTAACAAGTTCGAGCGGCCACGATTAAAGGCAGCGGAAATGCCAATGGCTGCCAAATACTGCCTTCGGAAAGCGATAAATGTGAGTCGTTAAGGGTTTAATCATTAAGTGCAATTAAAAAATGGTCTCGGATCAATAAAACATACTGACGAAAAAATCTGGTACTTGTAGATGTTTTTACACCAGAGATGGAGAAAATTTTAGAGAAGAGAATATAGAAGTCTAGGCATTGACAGGGCTTATGAAGAATGTTTTCAGGCGCTGCTTAGTATGTGAGTGTAATAATCAGATAAATCTCAAACACATCAATATAGGTGTCAGCTTGTTTCGGATTCATTTTCTTTTATTCAAGTGTCAAGCCCTTCCTTTGGTTCCGGTGGTCCTTGTTTTGAATCCCAATGTACCTACTCCTCCCTGACGGCGAGTCAAGGAAGCAACGCGTGACAACACAACAAAAAAACCGTACCGCGAACAACAACGAAAACCGTACCGCAAGCGTGACAGTGATTTCGAATCACCAACATATAAGAAAACGTGCAAAGTGACCAGTGCAAACGATAACGGTGTCTTTCTGGACCAGTGCCAAAGGGAGGAAACCGTAAGTCCTTACTCCTTTCATTAATTCCAGGATTGACTCTGAAAACCATAACGTCAATTAGTTTACCTAAAATCAAACGTTCCCTGTTTTCTTCGAACACGCGTATCGCGAGAGGGCAGGCCTTGTTTACAGTCCCGAGGTCGAAAGTATCGAGCATCCAACACAGCTCTTTCAAAGATCAACAGATGGAAGAATTGAAGGAATATAAATGTTCAAATATAGGTTGAATGGTAAATATTACACAGTGTGTAAAGTGGCCATTTCAACCAGCTATTGACAGGTCATAGGCCCTGTAGATGCTCAGACTTCTACATTCCCTTCTATAAAATATTTACCATTTCTGTTGTAATATGTTTATCTTAACAGCTTCCCGGGGAGTTGAATCCAGTCCTTGTCTACAAAAATTTGGACAAACTCAAAACGGTTTTGGTTTCACTAAAAGTTGATATTAGTTTTAAACTTAGTTTTAATATTTAAATTAGATTTTTTAAGTATTATTAGGGGCTCATAATTAAACAATTACATGCGTTTAGTTTTGTATGAAATCCTAAATAAAATAACAAGCCCATCGATTACAAACATACAAACAAAACACCCCTTAAATTTATTGATAATTTTCATACATGATTTTTTGGATGTACATTTTTATGTTTTTGTTTAAAATAATACTTTTGTTTTCTATATGAACACCTTCTTTAGTATCTAAAAATTACAATACTACTAAATAATACTAAAAAAACGATACTATTATAAGCACAGCAAATAAGTATTGTGCAGATATTGAGCGCAGAAACAAGCCACTGCCGCCAGCAATATTAGGCACTTCTACACCGACAAGATCCTGAGAGTCCAAGATCCGCACAAATACTTATGTAATATACGACAATCTTATGAATAATGAATTGATAGTAAAAATACTATATATCCATCCATTTAAAAAATGCGAAAGTGTGTTTGTTTGTTTGTGTTTCCTTCACGTCTTAACAAAGCACCCGATTGCTATATTTTTTTGCAGAGGAATAGTCGTAGAGGTAAGAAGTAAAATAAGATACTTATTTATTATCTCGAATCAAAAAAGTTCAATTAAAAAAATATGTAATATATTAACAATGAGCAACATTATTTGAAAATGAGTAGGCGGTAAAGTGAGAGTCACAAAGTGTCAATTTGAAATTAATTGTTTAAATTTGAAAATTGCCTTTGATTTATCTATGGTTAGTTTGGATTGCTTATGCTTGTAACGATGGATCATCGTATTTTTTTTTCATAGCAATTGTTGGAGTACCGACAATTGATGCAAGCTACTTTCTATACCGAAAAAATATGTCATTTTATCGGGAAAATTCTTATTGCTGAACGACAAAACAACATTTTAAATTAAAATATTTTTTAAATAGATTAAAGCTGAAAGCGTTTATATTTTCCTGTAATTTTTAAACACTGTAGTATCCTGAAAATGTTCTGTGGAATAAGCTAAAAAAAATCCATTGACTTCTACAACTAATTATAAACTTTAAAAACAAGTAAAAATTGAATTGCCACTACTTTATGCAAAACAATAATAGTTGATAAATATGGCATTGAAATTTGTTTATAAAATCTTCAGTTATTCATAATATATTTGTCGTATTAGTTTTACAAAACGATTAGAATAAAATATCTGGTTGGTATACAAACGAATGAATAAACGGCTTCATAAATTTTAAAAATAAAATGCATAATATAAAGAATTTTTGATTTATGGCCAACATGCTGATATTTTAACAGCATTTACTGTGCTGTAAAAGTGAAAAAATGACACGAAGACCTTAAAAAAGTTTAAACGTAAGTCAAAAAACAAAAAAAGATACCTGCGTTGACATTTATCGAGTCATGACAAGTCGGGTATAATTAAAATCAATATTGCTTAGTAATTAATCTATTTTATATACGTAATTTATGAATTCGCGAGTTTCAGATTTATATTTAAATATTACAAAACATTTGCATAGAGTGCATAATATGAACACAGGTATTGCAATGTTTAAATCAGCAAAAACTGCATATTAACTAATGATGATTATATATGATAATTTATTCTTCACCTTAAAGAACGCATCGAATATATTTATCACAGTCGTTACATGATAGAGCATTAAGGATAATCAATATTGACATTATTTTATCTTTTTTTATATCTGCACTAGTCACATATTATTTTATAATTAAATTAATTAAAAGTTCAACTTCTTTTTATAAAGCTTCTTGTGCAGTCTCGTGGGATATTTAATAAAAACAAAAGTAAAAGTCTAATTTGCTGTCTACATTTTTTGATAAGGTGTTATTTGATTTAATTTGTATAAACATTACAATAAATTGGGAAACTTACATTAAAAATTGTCTTTAAAATGTTTGGAATACAAATAGAAGTTTTCATCGAAGATACAAAATTGAGAATGAAGAACTTAATGTTTTCTTGCGCCCGGTAAAAATTGGAGCATTAAATTGTACAGCAAAGTTTCCTAAAAATGTACAAAAAAAAAAAAAAAAAATATTTAGATAAACACGTACTACTTTGAACGACGTCACTGGTTCATATGAATCAACCTATGATGAGATAGTTATGGAAGATTTCTGGTTCGCTTGCCGTGAATGGACCAATGGGCAGAACTGATTGAGAACAAGCGGAAGAAAACTTCTGACGTCACACGCGGAGTTATTTCAGAAATACAAAACTTTGAAAAATCGTAGCTCTGATAATACGATATTTAATATAAAAAAATATTTTTTTCGCTTAGTTTGATAATCCATTCACAAATAAAGAAAAAAAAACACTCAACTTCCTGAAAATGATATTATTTATATTGATTTGCATGTGTTTATGATAAAATAATTTAATATTAATAAAAATGAGTACAGCAAGATATTGTGTCTAAGAGCATAATTGAAATATAAATTAAATATATAATACTGAATATACATGTCAAAAAATGTATTTGTAACAACGAAAAATTATTATATCAAATAAAAAAATAAAATAAAAAATTTAATCGGTAATATAATATCTAGTCAAATGTAACAATTACTGATAAATAAACTTCAGATTTAGCTTTGACGCCATCTTTTGACATACCAGTAACTTTGTTTCGTCATAAATAAATACAAAAATAAAGCTTTTTACATGTATAATGAACATGCCACTCTACCAAGAAATAATGTCAGTAAATGTCAATAAAATAAATAAATAATATTTTTAAGTTAAAAAACTTTAATTATCAAGTTCTTAGAATACACACTCACTAACAGTAATGCTTATTTTTATTAAAAGATAATCTCTCATTAAAAGTGATATCCAGCTAAAATTTTATTTAAATTTAAAGAACAAAGGGATAATTTTTTGTTTTTTTTTAATATATTTATGTTACACGAGACAAATCCCAACTCCATGGAACCAAAGTCCTGTGTTGAGTTGGGACGAAAATATGTATCAATTTCACCATGTATATTGAACAGAACAAAAACATCATTAAACAATACATGGCATATCAGCATATAAAATAAACGAGAACTAAAATCGGAAAAGAAAAGAATAAGTTTAAATGATTTTTTTTTATGTTTCGTTTCCTATTCGATTGAATGGGAGCTGGAGGCCATCTTGTCAGTAGTTGGACAGGAGGCGTGACTTAATTACTATCCATCAGTTGGGTCCATTATTTGGAGATTGTTTGGCAGCCGGATGTTGGAGTGCTGGAGGACCAATCACTTGTCGGGGGACCTAAAGGTAACGAAAAGTACCTAATAAATACCATCGATGTTGTATTTTAGATAATATGAGGCTCCTATGACACGAAAAATAAGATTTTTGGTTTTTCAACATGTTTATTTGAATACGTACTTGTAAAGAATTGTTTTAATTGTTTAGCTTTTCTGTAATATTACTTAAAATATAATTTAGGTTTTATTGAAACTTCTGATATGTAATTTTGCAATAACATCAATAGACTGCAACCCGGTTGGATGTTTTTCATGTTTCTACTACTAGGAACTTGATGGAACAAATCATTGTTATTTTTATGCATCCTACAATCACGCCATTTCCTCGTATGGGGGACGCAAGGGGACGCCAGGGGACGATCGTGTCATATCTTTCTTGGACGTTTTAGTTCTACGGTACAACGAGGAAGTTCAGGGTTTTTGCTTGTTCATAGACTTTGAAACTAAGCCAAAAATTTTTTTTTGATGTATTATGTTATCAGTGCTATAATTTTTTAAGTTTTGTAATGTTAAAATTACTCCACATGTGACGTCACAAATTCTCTTCGTTGAGTTTTGTTGACTGGTGAGTTGACCTCCCGTAAACCGAAAATCTATCGCAGCACTCTTTCATTGCTTGATTCTTTAGAACTTTTGACATAATTAATTTTGATTAAAATATTTTTTTGTATACATTTTTGAGAAACTTCGCCATAAAATTTAATAAGAATTTTTACGGCTTGCAAGAAAACGTTTTCAAATCTAGTAGCGCTGAACTTCATAATTCAGTTTCACATGACCAAACTATATTCTTGAACGGTTTGTATTATTTCTCATTCACGATCTAATGAATTTACATAATAACCACTCGGCTTTCGTTTTTTCTTGCCAATATTTCTTTAAATCTGTTGAATTTTTTTTTTAAATTAAAATTACTGCATGATCAATATTGTTATCTCTCTATTTTGCCATCCGCGTTAAAACTCCTTTTTTTGTCTTTGTCTTCATTTTTATATTCATACGAGACATTTGTAATTTACATTAATGTATTCGTTTTACTGCCTAAAACGCTATACAATCAACAGTAATCGCACCTTATGTATGGAATTTGACGGGAGATGTCTTTATAATTTTATAACTGTTATATCGTCCGTTAATTGAGAAGATGTTCTTGAGGCGTGTTTATAATTATTCACCATTCATTAAATCCTCAGAACGAGAACTGAATTCGGAGTTTGTTTCGCCCACATTTCGAACGTTGCAGAAATAGACACCTACATATGAGTTATATGTACTAAATACAGACTAATCCGTATTATCGATGATTTTTTTTTATTTACTTAAAACTTTACATTTCGCAACATTAAGCTATACCATAATTACGACAAAATTTACATCAAAGCTTTCTCTTTGACTCCTTTCCCCTCAATATTATGAAAGTATTAATAAATATTGATTTAAAAAAACGGCATGACACACCATTTAAAGTTAATGATGATGAATAATAAAAAAATATCAATGAAGAGAAAATCAACGTCAGTACAAAATATCCGTAAATTAGACCCAATCATGATTCAAACACGATTTTTGTAAAAAAAAATATAAGCTTGTAAACTTAAATGTATGAAAAAAGTTTGACTTTTAATTTTTTTAAACATCTTTAAGCTACCTCTATTGAAATTTTATAAAGATAGGGAAATTTAAAATGCGGTCAATTAATATACTGCAAACTGATAAAAAGTTTAGTGAGTTTGTATCCCAAGGTATAATGCAGGTTGGCGAACTGGTAAATAAAAATTAATATACTCAGTCGCGTTTTGTACAAGGGGTTATATCTTTAAGGGAATTCTTAAATACGAATTTTGATGATGTTGAAAAATATTTTTCAGAGAGACTTTTATGTTTTTGAAAATGTACAAATATTGATAAATTAATAATAATAATATATTGTTTGTTTTCACTTTCCATAAAGTTGTGTCCCAAATCAACACTAAACAGCTCCCCAGGGAGTTGAATCCAGTCCTTGTCTACAAAAATTTGAACAAACTCAAAATATTTTTGTAAGATTTATTAAATTATATTATCACTGTTAACTGTTAACCTAGTTTACCGCCTGCTATCAAATATTGTTATGGGAAACTGAATGTCAATCAGTATTATAAAACAGGTTCGAAACAATAAAAATAAACATTTAACCATAAAAAAAATTAGAGACAGGATTTACAAAATACGTAATGCTGCTTAGCTTAAAGTCCAATGTCTTTTTGCTTAACTTACCTAAATATTTACAAATTAAACATGTTCCACATGATTGTAAAGCAGGCTCCATAGTACAGATGTAATTTCATGTACAATTGGGAACGTATTGAAACGTCGTATTAAAATTTTAATATCAAAATCAAACACTGATTTGTGTAAACTAAAAACTGTTAATTTTCAAACAAAAAAACTGGACAATTTGCATGATTCGTTTTTGAAAAGTAAATCTTTAAAAAAATGCATATATATTTATATTAAATCTTTATAATAATTTTAATTATGTATTTGAACTAAATAATTCTGTACCTTAAAGGAAAAAATACGAGAGTTTATTTTTTGTCGTTTAAAACATCTAGAAATTATCGCAATAAGCTATTTTAAACGTTTTAAAAATGCTTTTTAGGCTGAAATAAAAACGTTTTTGCAAAAAATTCCACTTTGCTTTAATGCAAAAAGCATCAGTAGTCCCAGATACACTATTTTAATATGTAAAATTAGTGCATAAAAATAAATATATTTTTATTAAATGTTCTTTATATACACCACATGTTTGTAGACAAGGACTGGATTCAACTCCCTGGGGAGCTGTTTATATTGACATATTACAACAGAGATGAAGACCATTTAAGAGAAGGTAAAATAGAGTTAAAATAGAAAGAATAAAATAGAGACTCTATTTCACCTTCTCTTAAATGGTCTTCATCTCTGTTGTAATATGTTAATATAAACAGCTCCCCAGGGAGTTGAATCCAGTCCTTGTCAACAAAAATTTGGACAAACTCAAAATATTGTTGTTAAATTACCTGGTCCATGAAGAAGTATAGAAATTGAAAAAATAATATTTTCAGGCGTTGCCTAGTATGTAGGTGAAATAATTCAATTAGTTGAATTTCACCTGCATAAATAAAGGTTTCAGCTCTTTAACTTCACAAACATCAACAAATGAAAGAATTGAAGGAATATAGATGCTCAAGTATAGGCAGAATGGTGAATGTTACACAGTGTGTAAAGTGGCCACTTAAACCAGCCATTGACAGGTCATAAGCCCTGTAGATGCCTGGAACTCTATTTTACCTTCTCTTAAATGGTCTTCATCTCTGTTGTAATATGTTAATGTTCTTTATATGTTAAAATTATCTCATTTAGTTTAGAAGTTATGATGTTTTAGAAATCACGAAATCGAAAAATCTAGTTTCCCTCTTTAATGTGACTCCCGTGTTTATCGTTTAAGGTAAAGAATTTTATATTACATCAATGTTTATATAAATTCTTCATACTATTCAATTATGAACTTTAACCATGGAACTTTGTAACTTATTGCATTATTATCAATAGAATTTTCTAAAGGTTAATAATTTTTTTTATTATTTCACAATACATTTGACAATAAATGTTTGCTTTAGTTTTTAGAAATGTTATAAATTTCTCAAAAACACAAATATATACCTTAATTCCCATCACTAAATAAATACCTTACCATAACCTAACTTTTGGTTTTTCCCATAATTATAATCAATGCACATGCTGAACTTCATACATTCAATTTACTATCACTTTAGTACCTAGAATAACATCACTATATAATGACCTATAGGCCATTTAATTTTCACATTCGTTTACAAATGCCCCAACAAGGTGAAACAATGGTCCATTTTTTTGGTTTTTGTGTTCAAAAATAAAACTAACGGGTTGAGTAAACTAAAATCAGTGTTTGATTTTGATATTAAAATTATAATATGGAGTTCTACAAAATAAACACTAGTCAATAAATACTAAATATTAATGTAAAATTATTAAATTGCATCATAACAAACATAAATAAATCATGGATACCTGTTAGAAATTTTTAGATTTTCAGTGAAGCAATCTCGCATCTCGCAATTTTTGATACGCCCTTTGCAAACTGTAGTGGGTAAGTGTAATTTATTTATCTGAATATTATGCACGACTCGTCTCTCTACTCTCTACTCACTAGTCACTACTCACTACACATCTCGAGACTCAGGTGAGTCAAATATACAGAATTTCAATGAACTTGCGAACCGTCCAACTCACAAGTCTAGTGTGTTGCTCTGCATATTATATTAGTGATGTGATATCCAAGATGCAAGGATGTTTTGAAAAATATTAAAAATACACACCCTTTTTCGTGTTCAGTAGCAAAACAAAATTCGTTAAAATACGAATGAAATCAAAGCTTTTCTGACGCAATAAAATATGACAATTTTTTTTTTATGTTTATATTTTTACTCTCGTCAAAATACGTAGTTATTATTTATATATATATATAAATCGGTAAAGAACTAGCACCAACTGGAAACGCGAGTTAACTGCAATTTTTTATTGATGTCAGCCTCGTGGTTTAATGGTCAGCGCGTTTGTCTACCGTGCAAAAGGTTTGATTCCCGACATTTATTTAAAAGGGCGTTTTTACACTGGAATCTGGGCTGGTACCTGAAGCGTAAGGCTGGTCATCTTACCGTTTTGTAACAAAAATGATCAAGATACGCTGCGATTGGTGTGCCAATGCAGCGCCCTATGAATTAATAGGCGCGGAAATGGGATGATGATTATGATAAATTAATTTAATATGTGACATTTTTTGGTTTATTTATTTGTTATTTCACTGTTTTAGGTTCCGTGTCCTGACTTGCAAGGAAATTTCTGTGTTTTGACAAGATTTTTTTTGTTTAAGTTGGGGTTTTTCATTGGATGACGCAAAAAATAAATCATCCATCATACTACTGTCCGCGCTTGATGGTGTAAAGGACACTGGATTGTTGCGCCAAATGTAACGTTTTTTTATCATCTTGCATGATGGTACGGTGTTTAGCCGTACGCTTTAGGCGCAAGTCCAAGAACATGAAGTATTCAAGTGATAACCAAATTTAAAAATTTTAAATTCTGTGTTAAAAAATTCCTTTACATGCGGTGATGTATCATAGTGTTACCACAAGCAAAAGACAGAATATTCTGAAGTTCAGACATTAGAAAAAAAATCATAAAGACATACTGTTAAATAATTCATTTTCTATGATTTATTAGAAAATATAATTAAATTAAGGTCTGTTTTTGTTAAATAAATAAAAAATTATAAATAAGCCGGTCATTTAAGTGGCGCGCACTCTCTCTCACTCCCAATAATGAACGAATTTCTTCCATGGGTTTTGCCGTTTTTACACATACACCGGCCACAGAACAGCGTCTCTGTCTTACAAGTTATAAGTTCTATTCTTGTGCTCTTTCTTACACAGTAAAAGAGATTTGATATGGTATTTGCATTACTTTCATTCGTATGGTTTTTCTTCGAATGGTAAAGATATTTTTTTTTGTATGAAAATCCAGTAAATTTATACAAGTTTGACCTTCTTAATCCGACGCGTAAATGTCCGTTTGAAGATTAAGAAAAATACGGTATCTATAAATATACCAAAAATACTGGGCAATTTAGTGTTCTATATATTACTAAATACAATTCCAATAAAGCACACTTGTGTAGGACTACTCCGGCGGCCTCCGTGGTGTAGTGGTCAAGACGCTTGACTCACACCCAGAAGGTTCCGGGTTCGATTCCCGATGAGAACACAAAAATTCAAATTTTATTTTTCTTAAGCCTGGTAATACCATGATAAAATTCACGACTATAATTGGGCCTTTTGGCCTGTTGTGGTAAAAAAAAAAAAATTAAAATAAAAAAAATAAAAATATATACATACATATATATATTTAGAAAAAAGTTTTTTGTTTACTCTGTCTTAAAAAATTATATCTAATTTATGCCAAAATCCAATCGTTTTTTTTGTCAGTAGGTATATGGTTTGCAAAAAATAATGTCATTCGAGCTTATCATATCCGATTATTAACATCACTATAAATTATTAATAATGGCGCGTTCTTCAAACGAAATATGTAAATATTACGTAAGCGTAGGAAAAATAATTCGAAAATCTCATTCATATCGATACAAAGTTTATCTATAATAATGATCGACAATCCCACACAAGGATTGACAGGTAACGCAGCAGCTGTCATCTATTTGCCGCCAAAACTATTATCCGCTTCCTGATTGGCCATATTCGGCACAGCGCTCATTAACAAGTTCGATTATTGGTCGATTCGTGATTCAGTGCATCGAAAATGGAACACGAGCAACAAAATATGGCGGTGTCAGTTACGTTCGACGCTGTTGATAGCTGTCTTTTATTTCTTGGTGCATAATTGCGCGTGTTTAACATAATTTGACGTAGTAAACAAGACAACCAACTTGACTCAGTGTATCCGTCACGTAACAAAAACGTGAACTGGGGTAAGAATTTGTATTTTTTGTCCATAGAGTCCTTGTAGATAAATATATTTCGTATTCACTCTTCATCAGAGCACACGGCATGCACAAATGGCTACATCTTTCCTTTTTGGAAAAAAAACAGTTGAATTTTGGAGATGGTTAGCATTGGAAACTCTTTGATTATTCTTTAATTATTTCAGTTGATTGTTTCATTTGAATCAAATTGTAGAATTTGTTTTGCTCTTTCTGTGTTTAGTTTTTTTATCCTAAAGTATGTTGTTTTTCCTTCTTTGCTATACACCTCTATTAATTTTATTTAATTTTGATAATTTTTATTGTTAATTTTATTTAAATACGTATTTTATTCATGTTTATTTTATTACTAATTCGTACAATTTTTGCAATTTCACTGAAAATTTTACAATAATTTTAATTCAATTTAATCATGAATTTTGCTCATTTTATATAAATATGTATTTGGTTAGTGTTTACATGTAATTGGTGAAAAAAGTAGAGTCTATTTTTATTATTGTTTCAATATTTATGTGTATTATGTATTATTTTTTTATTGTTTGTAAACCAAATAAAAAAAAAATTCACCATTCTGTCTAACGTTGAACATCTATATTCCTTCAATTTTTCCACCTGCTGATGTTTGTGAAGTTAAAGAGCTGAAACCTATATTGATGTGTTTGAGGTTCATCTGATTAAATTATTTTACTCACATACTAGGCAACGCCTGAAAACATTTTTCGATTTTCATACTTGGACCAGGTGGATTTATCAACAATATTTTGAGTTTTTCCAAATTTGTATAGACAAGAACTGGATTTAACCCCCTACAGAGCTGTTCATATAAACATATTATAACAGAGATGGTGAAGATTTTAAAGAAAGGAATATTGAAGTTTAGGCATCTACATTCTGTATTCTCTGAAACGTTCTCAATCTTTGTTGTAATATGTTAATATTATGCATTAGTCGACCCAACTCAACACATGACTTTAGTCCCGTGAAGTTGGGACTTGTGTCTCAATAAATATAAATCGATTATTTGTAAATTAATACAATAAATAAACTGCTTTATCGAGGCCTGAGGTCTGCAGACGACGGTCTTGTTCAAAATTACTATTTTTGTACAAGTCAGTTATTGTAGTTTTCATTCTGTATATTAAGCCTAGATATTACGTTGAGGCTATATTTATACTAAATACAAAGTATTTACCAAAAAATTTGCCTAAATCCTTAATGCATATTATCTTTATTAGTTCAATTTTATTTGTTAAAGAACTAAAAAAAGTAAATCATCATAGTATGCTTTTGCTTTTTTTCTAATGTTTTATTCAGTGTATAATACTAAATTTATATATAATTATTTTATAAATGAATATCACACTGAATTCATAATGGAGTCCTAGTCTCGACTCTGATGTATGGGAGCGAAGTATGGACTTGGAAAAACAAGGGTGAAAGTAGGCTAAATGCTGATATCTCAGGCAGATGTGTAGTAAAACTATGTACGATAAACAAATGTTGAAATCCGTTCATTATGTAAGGCTAAAATAAGCATTATCCACAAAATCAAAAAAGGAGCTCTGCGTTGATTTGGACATGTAGAGCGAATGGATGGCGAAAGAACGGCCAAAATGCAATGCGAATGTTGATGAATGCAAAAATAGAGGAAGACCAAGAAAGACCGAGAAAACCAATAAATACTTGAAAATGGACTTGTCAAAAGTCGGAATATCAGCGTGCGTGCATGAGAAGACAGATGAATTTAGAGGAAGCAAGATCTGTATCATGATATCTTTAACTTCAAACCTTTTACTGGATGAACGTAGTCTGTTCTAAAAGTATCGCGAATTTTGTGTTTTTTCAAAAAATATTTATTTAGTCCTCTTCAAAGTAATCTCCACCAGATATTACGCACTTGTGCCAACGTTTTTTCCAATCTTTGAACCACTTCATAAAATCGTTTTTTGTGATTCGATGCCGTCTTTATTTCCTTAATCGTACCGTAGCGTCGTCTTTTCATGAGTCTCTTCAGTTTCAGGAACAAGAAAAAGTCACAGAGGGCCAGATCTGAGGAATACGGTGGCTGCGGCATAATAAGTGTGTTGTTTTTGGCCAAAAATTTGCCCACAGTCAACGATGTGTGAGCAAGGGCGTTATCATGGTGCAAAAGCCAATTTTTGTTCTTCCACAAATCTGGGCGTTTCTGTCGAATTGCTTCGCTCAATTTGCGCATAACTGGCAGGTAATATTTCTTATTGACCGTTCTACCCTGTGACAAGAATTCATATGCACCACGCCCCTGCAATTGAAGAAAACTGTAAGTAAAACCTTTACATTCGACCAAATTTGGCACGCTTTTATCGGTCTTGGCTCGTGCGGCAGCTTCCATTGGGATGATTGAACTTTGGTTACACGTCATAACCATAAACCCAAGATTCGTCACCAGTTATGACCCTCGTAGCAAATTTGGGTCGTCGCTGACAGAGTCCAACAGCTCCTGAGCAATGTTTTTGGGATGCTGTTTTTGGTCGAAATTGAGCAATTTTTGTACGAATTTTATGGCGACCCGTCTCATGCCCAAATTATTGGTAAAAATCGAATGGCAAGAGCCAATCGATATGTTTGGGTCCTCAGCAACTTCTCTGATTTCGATTTGAACTTCGGTGATTTGACGATCGGCCAATACTATTTTATTCACTTCATGAATATTTTCGTCTGTTGTTGACGTGCTCGGGCGTCCGGCACGCTCTTCGTCGTTCACATCTTCTCGGCCCTCTGAGAACATTTTGTACAACCAATAAACTTTGTTTTGGTCCAAGTTAGCTTTACCACATACCACAGTCAACATTCAGAATGCGCCCGAGCACTTAATTTTGTTTTCCACACAAAATTTGATACAGTTTCTTTGATCCATTTTTTGCAATAGGCGAAAATCAAAGACGAGTCGAAACACGTGCAAGCAAAGCAGCTGTCAAAAATTAACTGAACATTCAAAATAGCCAACATGGCCAGTATAAGTTTGCCGACATAAAGCCACAAAAAAAATGAAAATCAAATATACGTAACCAGCGGAAATTCAAAATTTGCGATACTTTTTGCGAAATATTACAACTGTTGTTTTTCCTAAATAAATAAATAAAAATAAATTAAATAAAGATTGAGCGATGTGGCGTTCTATCCTCTCTGCCTACTCTAATGGAGAAACAGCTTGATTATTTGTTTATATCACACTATCAGCATTGAAATTAGTAGTTAGCAGCTTAACAGGTATCGTAAAAGTAAATATGTTTATTTTTAAGCCTCTCTTCCCACTTTTATACTCTTCCACAACACCGTCCAAATCCCTCCCATTTTTCAGAATTAAATTTGAGTATTATTAATTTTTTGTAAACATTTTGTAAATTAAATTTATAAAAGGAGGTGTGAATAAATCAAAGCTAGTTATAGATTTCAATAAATCTCCTACATTAAAAAAACAGTAGTCAAGATAAATAACGAATCTGTTTTTTATAATTTAAGTGAAGCAGAAATGAAAGTCAAAAGTAAAAACTAGTTATTGGGGAATTTAATTTGAAGAAATGGTTTCACAACTTTCTTTTCTCTCAACTGGGTTTACGAATACAAAATACAAAAATATGCATAATTCCATGACGTAATATTGGTTTACTGTAGTTTTCTTTGGTCAGACGCCTTACAATGGAAGAAAAATAACTGTGAAAATGATGTCTCGGGGGAAATAAGGCTGCTTTTGATGTGTCAAAACGAAGTTCAGTGCGGTGTCGGTGGCTTTATCTCTTTGGAAATAATTCATCTTTTCATTTTGTTCACTAGAGCAAGTGAAGCGATGTGTCCCGCTTCTCGCCTCCTAACTCCCCAGCAAACTGTTAGCTATGCAGACTTTTTACAGAGGAAATTATTTTTGTAATTTCAAATAAACAAGAAAAAGGAATCTTACCTAAAATATTTTAAGTACAAAATTTATTATTTCGGTAGTAAGACATTGGTGAGAATTGTCATCGTAAATGAAGGCGTAATCAAACTAAATAGTTTTTTTTAGTTATTTGATTTCAATAAAACAATTTTGTTTTGATTTAAAATACAAATTTAAATATTTTGAAATATATCATATTACATAAACAAAATTACTATCATATTATATTACATACACTAATATACTATTGAAAGAGTTCAAAATTTTTAAGATATGTAAATTTTAAACTTGGAATCAGATGTGAATTTAGTAACTATGATTTTCTATTAAATACTTTGAAAACTAACCGGGAGAAGAAAAATTATAAATTTATTGAATTTATTTAAGATTGTTAACTTTACATAGGACTGCCCAAATCTTTTAGCGCTCATTAACTTCAAGGTACCTGGACGAATGACTAGTCAAGTACCTCCATTAACTTGCAACAATTCGCAAATGATATACTCATATAATGCTATTCTGTACTCGGCAATATCGACTTCATGTACTCGGCAATAACTATCCTGACGTTGCTGATATATTTAACATAAAGTATAGTTTATATAAATCAACTCTTTTTAATTATTTCAAAGATGGTGAACTTTAACTTACATTTATCAAACTATAGTTATGTACATGTACCTATACTATATTTTAAACATTTTAATTGCTTTCTCTTTACTTTTTTCAAGTTTTTGTATATTTTAATGAACATATATTAAATGTTTATTGGATTCTTATTTTTAACTAACTAAAAAAAAAAAATTCTCCTTAACTTAGATTTTGTAATTTTGTATTTTTAGTTCAATGTAATTATGATTAATAGATATAGTACCTACCTGTCCTTTTTTAAAAAAAAACAATCAAAGAAAAAAAAAACCATGAAACATTCTTCGTATTTTTTAATTTTTATAATCCTTTTAATGTTTTTTAATTTATTTTTTATTCGTCATAATGACTTTTTATTTTTTTACACAATATGTTAGCGTGTTCGTTGAATAAAACCATTGTGATATCTACTTTTATCTACTGTATTGATGTGTTTATGTCTACACAATATTATGTTCTTTATAAAGTAAAAGGCACTAGGTTCCGTGTATATTAATAAATAAATAATTATTTATACAAAGTTGCTTTGACTGCCTAACAAGGGTTATTTACCCCGTTCTAAGGCAGTCAAAAAAATATGAAAATAAAATATGACAACGTGAAAAACAATGTAAAAAATGGAGTAAAAACATAGTAAAAATGTAGTAAAAAAACGATGCAAAAACATAATAAAAACAAAGTAATAAATGTAGTGAAAATACAGTAAAAAATATTAAAAATATTTAAAAAATAAAAAAATATTTTAAAACTCAGTAAAATGCGAAATTAAAACAAAATACATAGTAAGATGCACATTTAAAGTCATAGTAAAAAAATGAATGTATGTGCATAGCAAAAAGCATAGCAAAATACAGAGTAGAATAAGAAAAAAGAAAAATTTTAAAAAATAAAGTAAAAGATGTAATGAAAAAAAAAAATACATAGTAAAAAAAAATAAAGAAGTCATAAAGGTCTTATAAAATTAAACCAGTAAAAAACGATTTTTTTTATTAACAATTCAAATTAAAACATGTCTTGGCCATCTAACAGCCACCATCCACTACTCAGACTCTCTGCGAACAATTTCTCTGAGGAAAGTAGTCTGCAACCTCTTTAGCTTGTGGTTCTTTCAACATTTCCATGGCTCGGCATTATGTTATATAGCTTTTGTCTTATGTAGGAGTATTGCCTTTGTGCTAAAGAAGTTCTAACTATTTGTCGGGAAATCAGATCGTTACTGGAACTCCGAGTCTCGTAACTGATAGGTGTATATCTCTGTTAATGTAAGTGACCACCGCTGCTCTCAGTAAATATTGCTGTCTAATTTCACTGCAAATGTGCAAACTCCTTGAATGAAGAATCACTCTGATATCTAAAAGGCTTTTTTAGAATGGTTCTTATCAACGACTTTTGGGTTTTTCTGCTGGGTCCAACTCTGTCTTATAAGGCTTATTAGGTACTAAAAACTTGTTTATTATAAATAAAATTTAAATGTAAAATTATTAAAATATCATAGCGCGACTTTATTTGAATAAACATTTAAAAATAAAAATATATTTCTTAACGTGTGTAATATTAACAGCGGTTTATGATTTTTCTATAGTTATGTGTTTACATATATTTGAGTATTTTAAAACTAATAAACCTGATTCATTTAATGACTTTAAATACCTTGTTTAGCTTAATCGTTCCGAAATGTCAAAATACTAATTCTAGGACTTTTAATTTAGCCGACACATAAAATAACTCACCAAATGATTGAACAATATTAAATAAATAATCGGCTACTGATAACTAACTGCATTAACTCTACTGGTAGATAATATTGAAAAATTACAAAAGCGATGTCGAACTTTTTAGAGAATGGAATATGAAAGTCTAGGCTCTTACAGGGCTTATATCCTGCCATTGGCTGGTTTGATTCACCACTTTACACACTGTGTAACATTCACCCTTTTGGCTTTTTTCGAACATCCATATTTCTTGAATTCTTCCATCTGTTCATTTTATTTATTTATTAATGAAATCATACAGTCTTTATATAAAACAAGGTACAAATTAACAATTTTAAAAAGTAAGACCAATTACAGATTTCACACTAATGAATGCAGGAGGAGAGGGGAAAAATAATTTAATTCTAAAAAAGTAAAAATAAAAATATTACATAAAAAGTTCATTTTAAGGATGTTATAGACATGGAACCTTTGGAAAGAGATTCATCTGATTGAATTATTACACATACTAGGCAAAGCCTCATAACAATTTTAAAAAATTGAAACTTATTCTTGGACCGGTTGGTTTCATTACAATATTTTTAGTTTATACAAATGTTTGTGGACAAACTGGATTTCATCCCCTAGGGCGTCATTAAGATTAACAAATTACAACATAGATGGAGAACATTTTTAGATGGTAGACAATCGTTTGTTTTAGAAAAATTAATGAATTATTATTTTTAGTAAAATAATGAATTATTTATGTAATCAGAATATCATGTTAAACGCAATTCCTAAATACTGATTATTTTCTGATATGGTTTTCTCTAAAACAGTTTTGTTCATATACGAGCGAAAAAAATGTTTTCTTTCTGTGAAATAGAATCGAAACCCAGTGTTTCGATTTGATAGACAATCGAACAGAGATAAATCCGCCTAGAAGTGTAGGTAGTGATTGGGCCATTCAAATTCGGTCCATTATTGAGGTCCCGGGTTCGATTTCTAACAAGGTCAACGTGAAATATTGGTTTGAAAGGTGGTTTTAAACGACTATATTTCATTAACAATATTTTGAGTTGGTCCAAATTTTTGTAAATGAGGACTAGATTCTCCCTGGGGAGCTGTTAATATTAACATATTACAACAGAGATAAAGAACATTTTAGAGAAGGTAATATAGAAGTCAAGGCATCTACAGGGCTTATGACCTGTCATTAGCTAGTTTAAGTGGCCACTTTACACACTATGTAACATTCACCATTCTGCCCATATTTGAACATCTCTATTCCTTCAATTCAGTTATCTGTTAATGTTTGTGAAGTTAAAGAGCTGTAACCTTTATTTATGCGGATGAGATTCATCTAATTGAATTATTTCACCTACACACAAGGCAACTATTTTTTTTTCAAATTTTATACTTCTTCGTGGACCAGGTGGATTTATCAAAAATATTTTGAGTTTTTCCAAATTTTTGTAGACTAGAACTAGATTCAACTCCCTGGAGAGCTGTTAATTTAAATATATTACAACAGTGATGAAGAACATTTTGGAGAAGGTAATATAGAAGTCAAGACATCATCAACAGGGCTTATGACCTGTCATTGGCTTGTGTAAGTGGCCACTTTATACACTGTGTAACATTTACTATTCTGTCTATTTTATTGTCATTGGACCCACTTAAAGCATGATTGAGGTAAGGTTATAGATGCAGAAGTGTAAAATGAAGATAATAATGAGGCAGTTTTAAAAAGTTTGTGATCGCTTTTCCATCAATGATTTTAACCTCTTTAAAAGAGGGTAATGATTTTTTTTGACAAATTTGTCACAGATATTCCTAATTGCGCTTAACTTACCTTAAACAACGCTTATTTTTAGTTGGTAAATAATTAACTCATCATAATTTTTTAGTAGTCAGATGGCAGAGAGTACAATATTTATTTTTTTTAGTTTTAAATAGTTTTAGTAAACATTTTATTGAATACATATAAATGCAAAAAAAACGACTGCAATATGTAAAAAGGTAATTAATGATTTGAAAATAAAAAAAACAGTTCAATATTTTAAATTATGGATTGATACACAATATATTTCATAATGTATTATGGATTAAGTATACCCACGCACAGGCCATTCTTATGTGTGATTTTTGTGTTTTCATGAATAAAGTGATATATCATGTAAAAAAAAAATACCAAACCTGAAGATAAAATATATAAATAAATATATCAAAAACTTATTTTGTCGTCATTCAGAAAAAGTCATTAACCCTAAACATAACAGTTTTGAGTTGAATAATATGCCATTCAAAGCGTAAAAATCATGTTCTTTAAGTGGCAAAAGTCACCGAGGTTACTTAGAATAAAGTAACGTTAGTGGAAATTATTTATTGTTAGTAAAAAAAACAATGGCGTGACTTTTAATAAAATCTTATCAAGCATAAATCATTAAAGGAAAATAGAATTTATCATTTTGTTCGTGTTTAGGTATTTTTGTAGTAAAAGAAAACAATAAACATGTTTAAAAAAATTCGAACTATAGAAACATTTTTTTTAACTATAAAATTTGTAATATTTCCTTTCTGTCACTAAATTTTTGGGTTGCGTTGTCCAGATTATAAAAAAACCTTTTACAATTATGAAAATGCAACAGTGAAAGTTATCAATGCAATTTATAAAAAAATATAAAAGAATTGTGTTGTTTGTTGAACGCATAAAACTTACAAAACACAAATATATGATTTTTCAAATAGCAATTTTTTAAAAAGGTGTTTTTTGGGTTAGTGACTTGCCTAAACGGCGACGATTTCAGTTCTCTTGCATATTTTTTTTTGTCCCTTTTGCTTTATTTCGAGTTATTAAAATAATTTCCATATCTGTAAATAATGTATAAGGCACTTTGCAATTCAATTGCAGTGCCCTATACACCACTTGGTATCTAGATATTTTTTGTTAAATGCAAGGTATGGAGATAAGTCTTACGCTTCAGGTGCTAGTCGAGGAACAATGAAATATTGCAGAGAAGATCCAACTTGAAAAACAACAATTCACGTCTGACCGTCCAGGAATCGAATCCTCTAACAAAATAATGATAGATGAACGCGCCAACCTCTATACAATGAGACGGACTGATTTTGAATCCATTCATTTTCAATGTTTCAGGATTTTAACCTGAGAGTAGCCATCGGGTCGAAAATACTCGCTCAGGGTTCTAGTTCTATTTCACGCACATAACTGTATTCTTCATCCACCTGGACACAAACAGCTATATTCTATGACGACTCTTAAATTATTGCTATTATTTTCCTTATGCTTGCATTCAAACTAACATTTAATTAAATTTAGCAACGTAAATTAGCATTTTTATTATTGCAACCACAGTGCTATTTTATTATCAATTTCACGATGTTAATGCTAATGCTTCCATATCACATATCATGTTTTGTAAAATTTTGATAAAATTTATGATGAACATAACCATTGAAAGTAAAGACAAGCGTCAAATGTCTCAAGTGCCCATTATGGTTGTTTATTGGTGAATCTATTAGCATAAAAGTCTCGTACGTATTAATATACGACCAAGTTAAAAGGTAAAACTGATATCTTATTTAAATATTTAATTTGCGTCTATAAATAAGTATTGATTCGATTGTGGTCTTAAGAATCTTTGTTATGTTTCAGTCGTACCACGCCTTGGAAATAATTTTGGAAGTGTGACTTAATCAATATAGTGTGAAGTGCGATAGTTTTGATAGTGTCATTCGAATGTCGAATGATACATAATTTATTTTCTTATCTCTATATTATTAATCTACAGTGGTCGATACAATTATTTTTCATTTATCGTACTATTGACCGAAACTAAATTTAGAAAAAAAAAAGTATAAAACCAATGAGTGTTCTCTAAACTATTTATTGATTTGGCGTTTATTTTGTAGAACTCCATATTTATACTTTTCATATAAAAATCAAACACTGGTTTGTTGATCACGTCATTCGTTTGAAAATGCCCTAATAAGGCACAACACAATAAAAATTATCACAGAGTTTTTGATTTTATATTTTTAAAAATAAAATGAAGTATTCAGAAGACTCAAATTATTGTTTGATTTTTATATCAAAAGTTGTCCAAACTATTCGGATAATCTCAAAATGTGAACACGCATTTTTTTCATTTATATTTTTTACCATTATTTTCTCTAAATTAATTTTGTAATTTAGGAACCAAAGGAAAGCCGAACTCTAAAATATATATTGTTAATATTCAAAGCATTTACTTTGTAGTCCAATATTTTCAATAACCACATACCGATTTTTCTATGTCTGCCGGTTTCGAGTTTGCATCCGTCTCTTTGTTTTGACAAAGTTACAACAATAATTACACTAACACATAAATCCCACTAAACACCTTATCATTAAGTTGGATAAAAATATGAAACCAACGTAGTGAGCTCGAAGTGATGCAGGTAGCTCATAAACCCACCATGACCCGTGAGAATCTGGGTGAGCTCGTAGCCAGCTTTCTGCATTCTCCTGAAATCAAGGTCATGGAAAATTGTAAGTTTAGTTTGATTATCTCTATCAAAAAATAGTTTATTATTAACAAACAGTTTTTTTTTAAACCACTGAACTTCTTCATTGAGATTTATTTAATGAGCCAGTTCATAAGCCCTGTAAATGCCTAGACGTCCATACTCCCTTCTAAAAAATGTTTTCCCTCTCTGTTGCAACATTTTTTAAAAATAAAATCAAGTTACGTCCTTATTTTATCACTTGAGCCCTTTCAGGGTACCGCAGATTGAACTAACACCTTGCTAAAATGAACCTTTCCGAAACTTCTAGATGTAGGTTCTGTAGTGCAGATGAGGAAATACCTGTACCCATTTTATGTGAATGTGATGTTTTACATTATACAAGGAGCTTCTTCTTTGGGATACCACTGGTTAAACCTGAGGATGTTAAAGAGCTTGACCACTACCTAATAGCTCGATACTTTACGGATCTAGGGTGGGATTCCAAACGCTCTTGCGGTCGTATTATCTCGTGTATTTTGTATGTAAATACACGAGAAAAAAATGTTTTCTTGTGCCTCGGGAGCGGTTCGGAATAGCACCCCTGAGCTTGGAGGGCGAGATTCAGCAAAATGGGAACTATCGCCTTCCACGTAGTAGCCAGGGTCTTTGTAGATCTGACTATATCATTAACAAATCTCTTAAATTTTATGGATTTGTTAATAGAGATACATCCGATTTTGAAAATACATTAACTCAAAAACACTTTACTGCTCATTGGTTCGTCCCATTTTTTAATACGCCTCCGTAATATGGTCACCTTTATATGTTACTCAAATAAATCGCATCGAATCAGTTCAGCATAAATTTATAATAAAAATAGCGTTCAAACTAAAAATCACAAGAAATCAATATTTCTATACCGACATGGAACTTTTCCTTAATATATCCAGTCTCTCACAAAGTCGATTTAATGCAGATTTTATTTGCATGTTTAAGTTAATAGTTTATTTGATGTCCCGACTATTCTCCAGCAAATATCTCTTAATGTTCCTTCACGTAGACTCAGAAATAATGAAATTCTGTTCCTTGGTCATCATAAGACTAATTATAGTTTCCATGCGCCTCTACCCAGAATGATTAGATTTGTGAATGAAAATTAAGATCTAAAGTATTTTTATGTAAAATTGAGTTTTTTTACAAATAGGCTGAAGAAATATTCCCAATAAATTGACTGTATATTTGTAGAATAAACCTGGATTCTTTTCTTTGTTGTGTTTCTTCTATTATTTGTTACTCTATTATTATTGTTTTTAGTTATATACTTAGTTTAAATTGGACATTGTCCGTAAATTTATTAAACAAATAAATAAATAATATGGCGGCAGAATACCGGTGTGTTTATGTTATTTTCTCTCAAAAGTAGGTTGAATGCTGTCGAAATGCGATCCCTCAGGCGAATGTGTGGTAAAACGATGTATGATAGGTGCACAAATGTCGAGATCCGTGAGGTGTAAGGCTGAGACGTGCATTATCGACAGAATCAAGAAAGGGGTGCTGCGTTGATTTGGACATGTAGAGCGAATGGACAGCGAAAAAACGGCTAAAGGGATCTACGATGCAAATGTTGATGGATGCAGAAAACGAGGAAGACCGAGAAAGATATGGCACGATCAAGCCCATCAAATACTTGAAGATGGACATGTCAAAAGTCGGAATAATCGGCGTGCGTGCATGAGAAGATGTATGAATGTAGAGAAAGCGAGGTCTGTAAGCCAAGATAGAGTGTTATGGCGTTCTATCCTCTCTATTTACCCCTACGGGGAAACGGCGTGATGGTTTGTTTGTTGTTTGTTTTGTTTGTTTTGAATGAATAAAGGATTTAACAATAGCATTCATGTTATTTTACAGAATTGCTATTTTACTATTTACTGTTTTCGTGGGCGGGTAATATCACATTCTTATTCCCGACACTCTGTCTGGCGAGTCCAGCGTCCCACTCCGTGAGCCAATCTGTGTTTCCGATACTCTGCCATTATATAACTGCGATGGTATAATTCACTTAAGCATCTGGAATTTACAATAGCAAAAGCAACTGCTAAATGGAAGAATGACTAGACAGGTGCCACCGTTTTGTAGCAACAATTCACGGACAGTGTATACTTGTAATACCGTATTAAATAGACTTTATGAACTCAGTTATAGTTATTCCCACGTATCTGATATATTTAGTGTAGGGTATTGTTCCTATAGAACAAACCTTTTGAACTTTTTCAAAGATGGTGAATGGTAATTATATTTTTTTTTTCATGCATTTCATAATATATATAAATACAGTTTTTTGTTCACTTTGCCTAGCTGTGTGAAACAGAACTTATGATTTTCTTGTTGTTTTACTGTAGAATGTTTTATTATTTAAACTTTCTACTGAATATGCTGTATAATTTTTAGGTTAATTTTTTATTTATAAATCTTTATAATTTTTGGTTTAATTTTTTTAGTATAAATCTTGGGTATAAGGAAATTCATGTTTTTAAAAAAAATATATATATTAAGCCAAATATGTTGTTAATATTATAAATGTTTGTAAAATGCAGATTTGCCGTTTATGTTAATAAAATAAAAAATGTAATTTATTTTTCGATTTCGAATAAAAACTAAGAATGTGCTAATAAAAAAAAATCAGTAGTATGTTCAAAACATACGAGTACTTATTTGAGCTGTCTCAGTATGACAATATCTCAAAAAGGAAGAAGATAACAAACATAATCCATGCAGTGTCAGCGCATGCGTAAATGTAGTTCACTTCCAACATTATTTTAAACATACGTACCGACATCGACAGAACGTTGGTAACAATTTGTGTAATTTAGACCCCCCCTGATTGTGACAAGTCACGGTGACTTTTTGTCACAGTGTCAAGTGCTATGGAGATATATGAGAGTGCGCTCACTGTGGCGGCATGACAATACAGTGACAAAAAGTTCCAGCAGCTGGCGACATTAGCATGACGTGACTGTCACCCAGCCCTGGCCTATTCATTGCTATGGGAGTGCGCTCGCTAGAAACTTTTTGTCACTCGCTGGCAGACGCCTACCGAACGGACGTGTGTTGTGAATTTTGCAGTTATATTTAAGATTAACATATTATTACAACCGTGATGAAGAACATTTTAGACAAGATAATATAGAAGTCTAGGCATTTACAGGGCTTATGACCTGTCGTTGGCTGGTTTAAGTGGCCGCTTTGCACACTTTGAAGTTAAAGAGCTGAAACTTTTATTTATGCGGGCGAGATTTAAGATGGCTGCTTCTCTGCAAGAAGATGATATTGACAACGAATTGTCAATATAATACATAGAGAAAAGGCCAGCATTGTTTACAAAAAAATTAAAGGAATTCTCTGATGTTCATTTGAAAAGAAATTTGTGGGACGAAATTTCAATTCAATTATTAAAAACCTGTTTATTGACAAACGAAAATATTTTTTAAAGGTTGAGAGGATATTGACGTAATTCAGAATACAGGGAGTAAAATTTTCCTTTTAATAATCGTTCATAATATATGGGATGTACCCAGTAGTGTTTCTTTTGTTTAATTTTCCTTCTGCGTAATTCAAGAGCGCAAATCATTGCGACTTCTTCAAAATCCATCGCTAAATGAACATTTCGTCACCAGTAGTGAGTAGTGAGCACACCCATAGTGACACAACGTGACAGTGACAAAAAGTCACAGTCAGCGGGTGGTGTTAGTTTCGTATAATGTGCGTACAATGTTAGTGTGTAAACGTAAAAACAATGACGGATTGAAAGTTCCGATCTGGTTCCTGTTTGTCATTGCCAATATTATCGCACGTTTACAATATTATTAAACTTTAAAATTATAGAACAATTTAACAAAATATAAATAAATGCTCTGCCAGTGTTTTTGTTCGAGAGCCGCCTGTGTTCAATTACAGATTTTCGACGATGGTGTTTCAAATTTTCGTACAGAAAAATCGAGTTTTCTTTATCGGCAATAGGGAAATTTAAAAAAAAAAAAAAAAGTAAAAATGGTCCATGAAATACTGTCTAGTAAAAAAGTAATATTTTTTGTTACTTATTAGTGGCATAAAAAACATTTTTAAATTTGTAACTTTGATTTCCCGCAAATACGGTCATTCCGTTGGCCACGCCTCTAATATGTCGTGATTTATGTTTATTTGTTCCTGACTATCCAGATTACTTTAGAACATTGTCACGAATCTCGAAATCACAACTATCAAGTATCAAGGCCGATGTCGCGTTTTTCTAGTGACGTATTTAAAAAAAAATCTTGTTTAAATGTTTATATGAAAACATTACAGGACGGAAGCTTTCCAATAATTTACCACAAAATCTACGTCAAGAAATAAATTACGGAAAATTTAAGGATAAATAAAAGAAAAGCTTCTTGACATAATTAACATTAACTGTATTTTGAAAATAAAGATGTATGTTTAATATGTGCCTGTGTTTATAAATTTAGTGTTTTTATTTAAAAATTTTAGTGTTATATTTTTTCAATTTTTAAAATTGTTTAATTTTTAATTTATTTTATTATTTTGTTTTGCATTTTTTGTTTCTTTTTTATGTTATTTTTTAAACTTGCCAAACACAAGAGCCAGACTCTTTTTTGGCAAATTCATCCCGAAGTGTTCCTTTTTTTTACTGAATGTATTGTTTATTTATTGTTTATTTATTATTATTTAAATGTTGATGGATGCAGAAAACGGGGAAGACCGAGAAAGACATGGCACGATCAAGTCCATCAAATACTTGAAGATGGACATGTCAAAAGTAGGAATAATCGGCGTGCGTGCATAAGAAGATGTATGAATGTAGAGGAAGCGAGGTCTGTATGCCAAGATGGAGTGTTATGGCGTTCTATCCTTTCTGCCTACCCCTACGGGGAAACGGCGTGATGGTTTGTTGTTGTTGTTGTTATTGTTTATTTATGCTAATAAAGGTTTTTATTTAAAAAAAATAAAAATTCTCCACAATATCCATATTGATTTTTAAAATACAATAATTTATTTTAAATCCATTAAATATATTTTTAACGGTATTGGTAGTATGTGATATTTCCCTATTGAACATAACTCTGATATTTAAATTTATTTCAACAGAGAGGGAAAAAGTTTTAGAGAAGAAATTTGGAAGTCTAGGCATTTACAGGGCTTATGACCTGTCATTGGCTGGTTTAAGTGGCCACTTTACACACTGTGTAACATTCACCATTCTGCCCATGTTTGAACATCCACATTTCCTCAACTCTTCCATCTGTTGACTTTTGTGAAGTGAAAGAGCTGAAACCTTTATCACCTCGGTGAGATTCATCCGGCTGAACCAAATCACCTACTAGGCAACGCCTGGAAACAATTTTCCAATTTTTATACTTCTTCTTTTACCAGGTAGTAATTCAACAATGTTTGATTATGTCCAAATGCTTGCAGACTGGCTGGATTTCCTCCCTAGGGAGTTGTTCATATCCAAATTTCTTCTCTAAAACTTTTTCCCTCTCTGTTGAAATAAATTTAAATATGAACAACTCCCTAGGGAGGAAATCCAGCCAGTCTGCAAGCATTTGGACATAATCAAACATTGTTGAATAACTCTGATAACTTAGGGCTCAGATTTTATTTTCTAACAGTGAGTGGCCTAAACTTATACCTACCGGAGATGAGTCTAATTAAACCCGTTGTTACTATTATTATTCATATTAATGTTGGTGTTAATATTACTATTTTCATTTAAAAAAATTATCCATCATTTTCCTTAATTTCATCATTAAAAATTGTACACAAAACTTTACCAAACTTTTTTTCGTGATTCAGAGCATATTATGATAAAATAATAATAATATAAAACCCACTAAAATGCCCAAAAGGTGACATTGAAAACTGGGTCTAATTTGACTCAACACCACCACGCACGTATTTTTTTGAGCCAGAGGAGAGTTAATAAATGAAATATTTTGGTAAATCATAAGACAGCAAATTTTTTACCAATGTAGTGGCAGCAATTCAACATAAAATTAGAAACAGAATTTCACGTGTTCAGTCAATTAATTTAGCAAGACAGTAATACCTATGTAAGCAAAAATAACAATAATTCATAACAGGGTAATTCATTGTAAGACGTTAGTTAACAACACTACGCTAATACGATACAATTGAATAGATCTGAGATTTTTTATCTATGTAAATCCGAACATCTGTTGTTTCATTGATACTCGTATAAACCGATTAATATGGAGATTTTCGCTACACGAGTTGTGGATTCATTGATTATTCTTAAAATAATAAAGTAGTTTCACCTTGTTAATTAATTTTATTACTGTAATTTCCGCTGGTTTTTCCAGAAATTGAAATTTATTTTTAAATAAAATCGTGTGTGGTTTGCTTGACCCTTAAAAACAAGTTTTGTTATAAACATTGTATTTATAACACATTGTTATATTTATATTGAGGTAGAGATTTTCACCCGCTGACATGTACCAAAAAATTAACATTTACGTTTTTGATATCCAAAACATTATTCAATTAGTGGGAGGACATTTTTAACTTTTTTGTTTGTAAAATTGTTTAAACCCCTTACGTTAAAAGCTATAAATGGCTTGACTGGTTTCGAGATTATTACCACATCGTCATGGCTTAGTATAAATCTTGACGAATTCACAAACCAAAAAGTGTATATTTTACGTATTTTATCATAAATGAATATGTATAATTATTGATAAAAAAGATGCTATAAAAAAAGCCTTTTTGTGTATATATATATTTTTAAAATGATTTTTAAACTTATTATCTGACAAAATATTTTAATTTTCAGACCATTTCCCTAAAGTTGTAAATAACTTGTTTTGGGAAAATTAGAATCCAGTTGTGGATTTAAACCTCGGACTTTTGATCCCTTTATGCACAATACTTCTACTGAATTACAACCCGGCTTAAATATTTTTATATTAATGATTTTAATTTACCTAAATCTTTGAGTCTCTGGGCCATTTTCATTTAGTAATTAATAGCCGTGTTAGAAAATAGAAAATGAGTTGTAGTAGAGCGGGGTTTGAAACTACGGCCTCCTTACTGGAGTCAGCGACACTACCCACGGGACCACAATACGGTTCTTGATTAAAAATTTAAAAAATGTGTTTTTGAGGTAATTTATATATATATTTTATTTTAATTGAAAACATACTTTACAAAATTTTGTAAAATATTCCCAAGGAGTTTTTGTAAAAAAACTCATTTAGGGACATACAGATAAAATTTTAAATTTACCTCTTCGTTCTAATTCTCAAGGCACTCTCTTAATATCCATCCACAATTCCTCTTTCTTCTCTAACTCTTATAGTGTCCATGCGGCTCGACTGTGGAATCATCTCCCATCCACCATCAAAGATGTTACTACATTATCTCTGTTTAAATCACGTCTGAAGAAACATCTCCTTTCTCTTCCTTAATCTCTCCTCCTTTCTTTTTTCCTCTTTCCTCTTTTTTCCTTTTTCTCATTGAGTAATAGTTTTAATTTAAGGTAATTTATAAAAAAAATACGTTTATTTATATTTTTATAAATCTTTAGCTTTTTAATCTTTTTTTTCTATTGAATATGTTTTGTAACTTGAATTATTTAAATATAACTTTTATTTTATTGGTTGGTTCGAAGAAATTGCCATTTGGCAATAAGCCCGCTAATATACAAATAACATTATATACAAAAAGTTAAATAAATAAATAAAAATATTTATTTATAGACGTTTTTATATTTTAAACTATAACATTGTTTACAAAAGCAGAATAGAAATTATAATACGCACAAATTAAAAGGGTGTGAAAAAGTAAATAAAATAAACATAATGCGAGGTATGAAATTAATTCAAAATGATATAAACATAGTACAACCTATAAAAGAAAAAAAAAGGTTAAAAATTACATTTATGTACAATATGTACATATACAAGTTGAACGAGTAGAAAAGTGCAAATGTTAAAAAGTAACAAGAATGGAAAAGTTTTTAATATCAACAAAATGTATATCAATTCAGGTTAAAAAAGTGTGAAAAAAGTTTTTTTCTGTTTTTTTAAATTATATATACATAATACCAGATAAAAAAGTGTGAAAATGCATAAAAACGATTTCGAAAGCATTAAAAATTACATACATAAAAACAGTAAGATATTAAAAATGATATGTTCTAGATGCGCATTCTCTGGATTAACTAACATTATTTATTCAAAGTACTTCTGGAAAAAGATATTTTTCAATTCACACGTCCTGTTTTTGTATTTTGAAATTGGTACTTAAAATTTTTGTGGCAATTTATTAAATTCCTTGAAACCTATGTATTGCAAAGATCTAGTACCAAGCTTCGCAGACTTCACAGATCCAATATAAATATTATTTTTTGATCGAGTACTGTACGAAAATGGCATTATGTATACTTAAAGTTATTAATTATAATAATTACATGATTTATATTTTTGAACGTGATTTTAATTTGCCTGCAACTGTTCTCAGTACTCATTACTGTTTTGAATAACGCTTTTAATTTTGAAACCAATTTAAATCATGACTTGTTGGTTACAGGTAGAGGAAATCCGGAACAAATTGTGCCATATAAATCAAGGTGGAATCTTTTTCTACTAGAGGTTGGACATTTAATTTGGATTTCAAATGACGTTAGTTCATTTTATTTGGGAGTCAGAATTGTATCACATAAAAATGTCATGCCCAAGGCGACTGTTTTAAATATTTTTACCATACTAGTACGGATACATAAAATACTTATGTTTTTTTCTATGATTCAAATAAATGCAAGCATAATATGAATAACATGATTTATTCATGTAAGAGAAAATATCAGTTATTTCTTTGTTTATTTGTTTAAGTACATGAACTTTTTTTATTTTTTTAATATTTTGAATATTGAAATAGGACACAATTAAATTTATTCAAATATTTGCTCTAATAATAACAATGTACATTTATTTACTTCTATATTTGTTGCAGTAGAGGAGGAAATATTTTGAGAAGGGAACATGGAAGTCTAGGCATTGACATATGACCTGTCATTGGCTGGTTTAACTGGCCACATTACACACACTGTGTAACATTCACCATTCTGCCTATGCTTAAACATCCACATTTCTTCAACTGTTCCACTTGTTTACTTTTATAGGGAGATGGACGTGGTTTTTTTTACATTTTATCAGACACAGGATGTGTTATAAGTTCTTGATGTTTGACTATCATACCGCACAAATGGTTTTAGGATATGGGGAGTTTAAAGACGAGCTTTGTAAGCTTGAACTTGCCGCTGTCACAAGCTGTGCTTGCTAAGATGACCATCAATCGACCGAATACATACTGTGACACTGTGTGCTATTGGATGATGCCAGAGATGAGATGCTGAATGGTTTGACAGGGGTCATGCGACCGGCGTGGAATGTGGATCTGATGGCCAACAGTACGAATTTTGCGCCGGTTCTTAGGTCAACTTGTCCGAATTTGGGTATCGCGTTAGGAGCTTCTCAGATGCGCAGACGCCTGGTTAGGTTAAATATGGTGGGACAGGCAACTGTTCCTGTGGGATGCTGATACAGTTGGGACTGTGCTTTTTTCCAAGCGGAACGCACACGTTCTCTTGTTTTGTCCTCCCCTTACGGGGGTGGTATTCGGACCCTCTGCCTCTGATCACCCAAAGAGTCCTCATTTATTCAAGGTCGTTCTTTCATTGTAAATATCCGTATTTTTTTATTGAATTTGTTGTGTTAGTATAGCTTCAAGTCATTATTTTTGTGTATTTGTATACGTATATTTGTGTAAATTTTATGTAGATATGGATATTTTTGAATAAATATACAGAGGCATTGGGGGATCTTCAGGGGCGGGGACGACGTGTTGGCCTCTGACCATACATCCTCCTCCCCCCTCCTTAATCTGCATAGAATTTGATTTCCTTAGGAATATTTATAATAACTTTCCTCTATGCGCAGCTAACAGAGCTAATCTATAACAGCTGCGTGTGGATAGTGGGCTTAAAGATCCCCCTCAACGTTGACTTTTGTGAAGTAAAAGAGCTGAAACCTTTATAATGTGGGTGAGATTCATCCGGCTGAACCAATGGCAACGCCTGAAAACCATTTTCCAATTTTCACACTTCTTCTTATACCAGTTAGTTTAATCAATATTTTTTTAAGTATGTCCAAATGTTTGTTGACAGGCTGGATTTCTTCCCCAGGGAGTTATTTAGATTGGTCAACTCCCTGGGGAGAAAATCTAGCCTGTTTACAAACATTTGGACATACTCAAAGCATTTTTACGTATATTTCATTTATGAATTTATTAACACATATTTTTTAACCCTTTGTTCGAATTTAAAATGAGTTATTCTTCATAAATGTTTTTTCACATATTTTCTTTTATTTTTGCACCACAACAGGCCAAGAGGGCCAAAATCAGTGGTGAATTACATTACAAAACACCTAGGCTTGAGAAAAATCACATTTTAATTTTTGTGTTCTCACCGGGAATCGAACCCGGAACCTTCCGTGCGTGAGTCAAGCATCTTGACCACTTCACCACGGAGGCCGCATCATAATATTATTTTACTGCCTTCGATAAAATTGCATTTTGTGACTTCGCCTTTTGTTTGTGACTCCAATTTTAACTACGCGTAAGAAAATATTTATCGTATCTGATTTCCCGTAGGGCTGAAGTTCCTCATTCCTATACTTTGAATCATTTATCTATGTACCCTACTTGAAAGGGCCCTCCTGGCCTTTGTGTGAATTGAATAAATAAAGATTTTCTACGATGTGCAATGTGAAAGCAAGTTTTACAATATTTTTCACAAATCACTAAAAAACAATTGAAGGTCTCCCGGACCGACCAAACAAATGAACTATCCAGATCCTTACCGAATACTGCTCTCAACTTGGCCCAGGGAGGGTCTTGGGGGGAATGGAGGCGGTCATACACCTGATACTTGATATCCCCAGAAGACGCTTAACATACGAATAAGTAACGAAATAAGACTAACATTTTATGTTGTGGTGCTTAATTTATAAAATTTTAGAAACAAGAAAACAGTTTTATTTTGGCAATAATCACCGAAGACTGCTAAATCTTTTTTCTAAATCTTTTCATTTAATTCCAAATTGTGTTTTTCTCCGTAAAGAGCGCGGAAAGTTGTAAAACCGTGGGCGAGACAGGGAAAAAGAGAGTACGCAGATCGGCCTCTATATCATACTAATTGGATTACTAAAAGAGCGCCCTTTTATAACGACTGTGGCCTAAATGCCTCCCCAAGTAAAAGTAATGTGAAATAACGATTGTTTTTTAAATTTAAATTACTTTTGATATATAACGTTAATTTTATTTTTTTTATCTTTTAAATAACAAAATTTAAGAAATCGAATTCAGCGCCAAAGAAAAAATCTCAAAAACAATTAATTTATTGTTTTTATACAACTTTTGACTCAGAAAATTTAATTGACCGTCGAAAGCGAAACCATAAGTCGTACGATTTATGTCCTAGGTTATTATGTCCGAATTTTTTCATAGAACCTATCAAAAACTATTTTTAGAATCTGAAAAACAACTGAACGTAGTTATGCAGAAAGCAGCCAGCCATAGAAAAGTCAAACTGTGATGATAGCACCTTTGTGAAAAGAGAGAATGATCAAATCTACACAACAGTTGGAATGTTTTTGACTTTGACAAATGATTAACAATGAATAAATTTGTTTTTTTTGGTATTACAAACAACAATCTTATTATGTGTTTGAACAGTGTGAATGAATTTTAAAGAACCGTAAGATTTTTCTAGTCCTGTGGGTGTTTTCTGCAAATTGAGAAATTCAGTTTTTGTGATCGACACTATTTTCAGAAGGTGAGTTTTTTGTATGAAAGCGGTCCGGCTGTTTTTAGCAAAACATAGAATTGACGTTACTGCACCCAATAACACTAATATCTCATTTTTTCAAAATTGTAGACAGGCTGCTTTCTGCATAACTACGTTCAACTATAAATGCGTAATAAAAATAATAGTATCACGTATTACTACTTTTAATCAAATTCAATTACTATAATTTTCTCTATAAACAAAAATTAAATTACTTTACTTAAAATTTACAACTTATTTGGTTTCCACCAACGGTTATAGTTTGTTGATTACATGCTCATTCATAATAGTACATATTTATCTTTTAAAAAATCATCAAAAATCAGTTAAATAATTTATTTTATGGCGTTAATAGTGCTGCGCTTCAATAAAATTTATTTTATTTTTTTGGTGTCCATATTATCTCATTTTCCTACGGAAAAAACTTATGTTCGATGACAAGGGCGTGTAATTAAAATGTTTTGCTTCAATGCGGTGTTTACTGTAAAACTAATAAATAATTCATTTACGATTATTCTGAAAAACTATTTTTATTATCATGTAAGGTAAATATCGTTACAAACTAATAAAATATTCAGAAGGTTGACAACATAAGCGTATGTAAAAAACATGATTTGTTACTATAGGAAGTAAAATTATACATCTGATACACGAATTCCTGTGAGATTCCACCTTACTTCAAATTTAAATGGCAGATATTATCATTAATGTTGAATAAAACAGCATGAACAGAATCTATGTCCAAGATTCCGAATTTTGTAGTTGCAGGTAACTATGTACTTTATTGTAAAAAAAACCTGCGATGGATGTTAAAAATTTATTGTGTCTATATCTTCCACAGTTCCACAGTATCTGGCCTCACGCAACTTTACGATATGAACAGGTTGATAGTAAAGTTACAGGCCCGGATAATTCTTGAATTTATAATCATTACATTCATTAATATGTCATCCGTTGCGTATTAATCTGGATTTGCAATTCCAATGATCGGGTCCAACCTTCTATTGGATACAAGTTTTATTAGATCAGCTCGGTCTTATGTAATTCCAATAAATGTAATTTCAACGGCAACTCGTCAAATTCACAAATACTACAACACAGCTGCCTAATTTGAATTATACTGAAACATCACAAGTTTCGATTTGAAGACTTGAATTTCACATACGATGCTTGCAAGTTGTAGTCTGTACTTGTCCATACGGTTTGTAGAATTTCGCATATTTATAATTGCAATTATACAAATTTATAAAGATTTGTCAGTCATTATTTAATTGTATTGGTTGCGCGAGTAGTTTGTGGGATTAAGTGGTATGTGGCTGGATGGACTGACAGTGGATGAATGTCCACCTATCCTACCCATCCTGTGATCTCCCAGCTTTCAATGCTTGTTATTCCCTCGTCTCTATGGCCATGGGTAGCTACGGTTGCTATGGGAACAATTTCCCAACCAACCAACCAGTAACCAACATCAAGAATCACACATTTTTTCTTCTTCTTGATCATTTTGGTCAACTACCGCATGTTCATGATTTTATCTGCCCGCATCTGCTCGTCCTTTAATCATCTGCCCGCATCTAAACACCATTACATTTTCTGATCGCCGCTCCGCATCATTCATCTATATATTTTGCAAACTATAGTAAAAATTGCCGTGTTTACCAAAAAAGAGAAAAAACTACCAAGAAGCCAGGACTTGGAGATATCATCCAGATTCTTGTCCCCGATTCCCTTTCCTGTCTTCCTAAATGTAGGATTTTGGTTTGCTGTAGTTTGTTTGGCCGCATACTGTTTTTTTTCGCATTTTCCATCTCCGCGCAACGCATCTTTTCTTCCCCGTAAAAATTAACACAGATCAATGATTCGGTCAAAGCTCACTTAACTTAATTCAGTCAAAAATCAAAATTATAATCGCCACCCCCCGAATTTTGAACTCACCTCTCCTACTAAATTGAACGATGGAGGTGGTGACCCTACTTAAAAACATAAAATTGTGTTTGTCTTTAGATTTAATTGTGTTGGTACTTAAAAAAACTTAATTGAACAGAATTTTAACTTGTTGCTTAGATAAGTACCGATGGCATGTGAGGGAGATTTTGCAGTAGCTTTCCATTTCACCTTGTCTTGTTAGTCATATAGATCCTCTTGTCCACTGCTAGGCTCCCTAGTTTATTAGCTTTGGTCATGTCCTGTGGTACACGCCCAGATTACATACCCAGATTACTCCATTGGGACCGATCTGCACTGCTCCACTTGTGTTGCAGTTGTAATTCACTTACGGGGCGTAGAAAAAGAAAACATCTAACTCCAAAAAAGCATTATTTCTGAAATTATTTATTTTTTAGAGTTTACATTTATTTTGTACGGTTTGAAGAATCTTTTACACGATAATATTACTAAATAAATTGTATTCACATTAGTATTAAATAACGCACTGCATATTTTAGTATAATTCACAATTGTTTTAACTGTAATATTTTTGTTTTTTAAAATCTTATTTTCTTGCATAACTATGTCATCTACCTTCACAATACCTTTTAAATAACTTTATAAATAATCTAGTAAAATTTATATTTGATTGTATAAATTGTATCTATCTTAAATTAATTTTATTACAATTAATCTTATATAAGTAGCCACATTACACAACATTCATCATTCTACCTATATTTGAACCTCTTTATTCCTTAAATTTTTCCATCTGTTAATCTTTGTGAAGTGAAACTGATGCTGGTGACATTCTGATGGAAGTTTTTCACCTACATACTAAAATATTTTATTTTTTTACCTGTGTATGTTTACACTTTGCAAAGCTTCACTAGATACAAAAATACCAGTGAAACTTTATAAATAATATTTATTTATTAATTATTTTACAATGTTTGTATTCTTTTTTTTATACATAATAATGTTCTCTCACTGGGGTTTCCCATGCCGAGAGAAACATTTTACTAAAAGTGAAACATGCCTTAAATTGGTTATTTAACAAAGTCAACATAATAATAAAAAAATTAAAAAAACCCAATTAATCTATTAAACCTAACTATCATTAACATAATGAGCAATATAAACTAAAATAATCATAAAAAACATAACTAACTGATTTAGACCTGTAGACCAAATTTCATATAAAGTACACAAATTTTACCTTTTTGGCTTGATCCACTCATCGATCCGTGCGCAACCCACCTCCACTATCCATCTCTTAATAGCAATTTTATATTGTGAGTATTTACTTATTGTCCTTATGGATAATGGAAGTAGATTGTTCACTTTTAACGGAGTAGTAGGTCAATGCTCTTTGACCGAAGGTTGTTTTAATTTTGAATTGTTTTTGCATCATCAGGGTGGAGTATCTAGTAAATCTTGTATTTATGAAAGAAGTTATGGAAGGAAAAGAATAATGTTTGTGTGCGTATAGTAATAGAGCTTTTAAATGAAGTTGTATATAGATGTTACATTAAGATTTACGAATATACCGAGGGAGTTAGTTCTGATTGGGATTCTTAAGATAATTTTTATTTAAGTTTATTTTTCAATTATTATTTGTTTGATCAGTGTGTCATTTGCACATATATTTACTATATATACACTATAAGTATTTATGATTTTAATAATATATTGTAATAAACTTGAAGAAATTACAAAAATACAATACTTAAAACATTAATGAAAAAGTAAAAAAAAATAATGTAAAATTAGAAAATATACGGTAAACTTAAAAATAAAATAAAATAATTTAATAATTCTTTCAAAAATGGCAATTTATAGTCTGAATTCCAAAAACAAAAACCAAGTAAAGAAAATTAAAAAAAAAATTCAGGTAATAAAAATTATATTTTAATTTAATGAATGAAAAATAAACATTGATTATTGAAGGCAGCATGAAATCCTTATTCTTAAGACCTCATACAGCTGTCTTCTCCATTTTAATAATCATATATTCTTAACATTTATAATTCATGTCCATCCTGTCAGGAATCGAACCTTTGACCTCACGCATGCCAAGCGAACTCGCCAACCACTACATTCGAGGCGGACATATCTCAACTCTACTTACTAAAAATACTTGAGAGCAGCCAGCGGGTAGAAAACACTCGTCCAGACTTCTGATTAAATTTCATATTGATGGAAAGGCAAAACTTTCTAAACGACACAGCTTAACAAAAAAGCAAATTAAAGTTTTTTTTAAATAAATAAAAAAAAATCTCAAATGTACCAGTTATTTGGCGTGATTCCTACATAATTCAAAATTTGAAATTATTTATTAATTAAAAAAAAAAAATAATTTGCTCTCCTAGAAATTGGTTACATGTTGCTTAAGAACTTTTGCCTTTCTAACGTCGATTTATAAAACTGTATTTTTTATCCGCCCGGACACATAATGACACGGAAACCTGATTGAGGTAGCCATTTTTTATGTAGTAATAAATAATTTACCAAACAAGATCAAAATAATCAATCGTTTTGTATTTACAATTCAAGGTAAACGTCTCATATTGGTTATGTTTAAAAAAAATTCTGATAAAACTAAGATAAAAAGGTATGTCATTAAAAAAAAGGGTTCGTCCAAATGTTTGTACACAAGTCCTGGATTCAAAAGTCTAAAAAATTTATTAGAAGGTTATCTCTGTGGAAATATTTCACCTTCTTCGTTTTTTCATCTTAAATATTTCATCACATTATTTTAAGTATTTCAAATGTTTTTCCTGTCTTTTGCAATAATTTAAATCTTGAAAATTTAAATCTTGGATTTTACTAATTAGGGAGTAAAATCTAGTCTTATCTTCAAACGTTTAAATTTATTAAAAATATTGTTGATTAAACTAATTGGTATAAAAATAAGTTTAAAACTGAAAAGTATTTTCGGTAAAATAAATCAGCCAGATGAAATCTTCGTAAAAGTTAAAAGATGGATGAGTTGAGGAAATGTAGGTGTTTAAACCCAAGCAAAAGGGTAAAAGTTACACAATGTGTAAAGTGACCACTTCAACCGGGCAATTTTTTGGTTTATTTTTATTTTATTAATTTTTTACGCCCATAAGGCTTTTACAACATAAAAGTTATATAAAACATGATTATATAAACAACATAAAATTTTAAAAATACAATATAAAGCAATAAAAGACTGAACAGTGTTAAGAAGTAAAGTTGGTATAAAAAAGATGAGTAGGGGAAGGTGGGACATGATGGGGCCATTAAGGTAATATGTCAATAAAACGCGTTTCTTTTTTTAAATCCTATAAAAAAAGTTTATTTTTAAAAACTTTGATCTTTAATCTAACAAACGTGTTACAAAAAAACTAAAAATAAGATTAAAAAAACTAGTGAAATAAATCAATTAAAAACAGTCGTAATTATCCCGTCTTGCCCCACTGGTGGAGAAAGATGGGGTACCGCCTACTGCGGTTCGCAAGTAGGACAGACAAGGATGGTGTCTTGGTTTTTTTCGTCTACTCCAGCGCATGAACAGTGTGCCCAGCTCTGGCACATTTGACACGCTATCCAGCCTTTATTTGACTCAACGTATGACCCTCTACAAAACAGGCACTCTGTATCATTTTCATCATTTATGGAAGAAGAGTTACGTCTTGATCGTTTCGATGGCTATTTCATTTTCATTAAAAACTATATGTTTAGGACCCAAAAAAACCTTCACCTTATCTTTCTTGTTATATTTTGCCTAGCCAACATAACTTTTCGCTCCAAAGTAGTTTGAGGAATTGAATAAAATCTTGCAGCTAGTTTATATCATTTTCTCCCTTCTAAAATGTCTTCTTTATCTCGATTCATGCATTCCTTTGACCAACTCCCCCTCTTGGTCTTTCAAACGTAGTTTCAGACCATATTCTGATTACACAAAGAAAATAAAAACTCTAACTTCATTGTGTTCAAGCAATGAGGTAAGATGGGGTACCGATACCCTGTCTTGCTCCTTTTACTATGTTTGTTAACAACGCTTATTGTTTACGAAATACAATTTCTCTGGAAATAATTAATGAACTTACTGTAAATTACAATACTTTGAGCTTGTAAAGCGACCATCAGCCAGTAAAAATCACGATATGCTTCCTTTAATGTCACAAGCAGTAAAACTCGATAAAATAACCAAAAAATTTACGAAAAAAACATTTAGTAGCGCTGCGTATTGGAGCGTGCACACATGTCCGCTGCAATTGCATCATTGGTGGGAGGTCTAAGGAGAGCATCAAATGGCGCAATGTGCTCGGAGCTACTCGGCAGATTTCGGCTTTTATCCCAGGGCCCCATCTTGCCCCACTACCCCATCATGCCCTACCTTCCCCTATATAAACAACATAAATATAAAATAAAACAATATAAAGAAATAAAAGGTAGGAATGTTGTTAAGAGGTATATTATATTAACAGGTCATAAGCCGTGTAAATGGCTGTGTAAACGTGTAAACATATTCCCGTCTTAAAAAAAGTTTTATTTCCTGTTGCAATATTTTTTTATTTTGTATTGTAATTCGAGATATTCGAACAAAAATCGAGTGCATTCGATTACTAAAATCATTCGCAGGAAAGTCCGAATGCAGTAATTAATTCGCGTGAACGAATAAATGATTGAATGAATGAATGACTAAATAAATTATTGAATGAATGAATGAACGAATGTTTAAAAAAATAAATGAATGAATGGATGAAATAAGTTAAAAATGATTGATTCAATGAACTTTATTTGTTTTTTATTTTCATACAACATTTGTATGGATATTCTAGTGTTATGTTAGGACATAATGTTAGTACATAATATGTTTTTTTTAGCTGTTCAGGTGTAAAGTCATAATAATTAATAAGAACAACATATTAACATAATATATGTGAATTTAATTCAATTACTATGAAAAAGTACTTATATGTACTGTAATTTTATTTAAAAATCATAAGTTGAACCCCTGTCCCATTATTATTTTCTATCTTAAATTTAAGGAACTAAATAAGATAAGTACATAGATTAACAAAATTGTCAACATTCGATTTTTCTGGGTAACATCCCTAGTTGGGGAATGTTGTAAATACGTAAAGTGGCCACTTAACCCAGCCAATGACAGGTCATAAGCCCTGTAAACGCTCGAATATCCATAATCCTGAATTTGAAAAAAAAAAATTCTACCTCATCTCTGTAGGGATATTAATAAAAAATAAAAAACATCCCTAGTGTTTAGAAAGAAAAAGGGTTCACTGATGCAACATTGTAACGACGCGACGTTTAGAACAAAAAAAGTTTATTATGTTTAGAATGGTTTATTAGTGAAAGTAAATCGTAAAATTACCTTATTTTGTCGTTATTACGATAAATATGTAATCGTAATTGAAAAAAGTTAAGCAATTGTGCAGTTCTAAATTCGAAAAAATAAATCATATTTTATTACCGCCCTTACAAGGTTATGTTGTTGAATTTTGATGAAGTGTCAAATGTGACCTATTAAATTGGCCCTTCTATACGTGAAAATTAGGGAGTGAACGAGAAAGGGATAGCACCGTACGTCCTTATTGTTTTGCAATGTTTGTTATGAAAATTTTCAAGGAGATGGCCCTTCACCAGAAATGTTATTGATAGAGTTTCAATGTGATTTGTCGCGTAAGAGTGTTGCCTCAACTATAGAATCTGTATGGCCTTTCGTCTCAATAGAAAAGTATCCAATTTAAGTTAAAAATGGGCCCAAAATGAAGGCATTGTTTTGTTTTACCTATTTATGTGAATCAACGTTTTTCACTACGAAGGTTGTTAAAAATAAATATTGAAACAGACTCACAGATTTACATCTTGATAATTGCATTCGGATGGGAGTGACAAGTTACAAGGTGCTCACCGAGAATTGAAAAAAATGTGTAGGAAAGTGAATGCCATTCTTTTCACTAATTATTTTTTTACGCCTATTTTAAATTACTATTTTGTTTAAAAATAAATAATTAAATTACTCATTTTACTGTTAATCTGATGTTCTAATTTATTTAAACTAATTAAAAAATATTATGTATGAAACGATAAGGGCCGATGAAAAAAAACTGTAAAGGAGGGAATTTGTAAAGGTAGCTCACCAGACAAGTTCAGTTTCTGAAAGTGGTTCACATCTTTATTGAGATTGGAGACTTCTGGTATAAACTAATAAACTGTGGTCGAATATACCATAAAAGCGGTTGAAAATTTACATAGACATTCAAGTGTTTTTTTTTTCCACAACTTTGTAAATTATCATACATTGTTAAATATAACTTACTATTTTATTTTACGAGTTATTATTTATAATTTAAGACGTTCGTTACTCGTAACTATCATAGCGTTCGTGGGCGTAGCACGAAACTGCGGTAAAATGGCGAAGTATGCAGAGAGCGCGCTAGCTTTGTTTATGTTAATATGTAATGAGATTCTCAGCATGTGCTGAATTGTGCTGTGCTGGGCTAGAACATTATTACATGCAAGCACAAGCATATCGCGTCCAATGAGCAGGAGGCCTTAGATTGTTGCATATTTAACGCGCCTTGAACTTCGTGTAGCCGATTTGACCGATTCGATATGCTAAAGCGAGTCATAGTCAAATTACTTCATTTTATATTCAGTGTTCTTGTATTTTATACGACAGCTTGTTCGAGTACTAATAATTTGCCCGTAAAATAAACCTCACGTGTGCAAGAAGCAGCGTCTATCGACATAGCGATAACCTCCACTACCTACAGGATAAAATAATACATATATACTCGTATGTAAGTGTAAGTTTATTAAAAAGTTTAACCTGAAGACCTGAATTAATTCCTTAATTCCTGTGGATAAGGAAAATAGTTTCCATTTGTATGGCATCATTATTATCAAACCTTAATCAGCACTCAACGGTGCATAGGTCACTGCATTGTTAAATCAAATGCACCGTATTACAGGAAGGTAAGATGATCAGTGATCAGTTTTCGCTTCAGGTGCCAGTCCAAGAACTATGAAATATTCTAGTATAAAATCGCCTTGGTAAATGAATGTTTCGAGAATCTTTGTTGAATTTTCAAAAAAATAATTTTAGTTACCAAGATTTACCCAAATATTTCAATTTCAGGGGCCATTTTTAATGAGTTATTTTTTTTTGTTTTTGTGTGGTAGGTAGTTGCGGTAGAGCGGGATGCGAACCTTGGACCTCTAATCCGGGATCCGCGACACAAGCTACGGGACCACAACTCGGTTCAATTAAATTTAAACAATAAATAAGTGAGGACATGGAGAAAATTACTCGATAACAGTATGCACCTATAGTTGGAGTCTACGTTTATAGCGCGCGGTAGGAATGCGATAGTGTGTTGTGACGCTGTCTAGTTGAGTTTAGTTAAATTACCTAAAAGTTAGTTTAGATAAAATAAGACGGTTGATATTTACGAATAAACTATATTCTTGAATATTGAGGCGATAATTATCAATGACAAATAAGCATATTGGACAAACATTATGGGATCCAGGTTAAATAATAACATTAATCTTTTTTTAGTTTATTTCTTCTTTCTTCTTGAGGTGCCTTGTCAGGTCCCCCTGACGTTGGCGATCACTACAGCAAAGGCGTCTAAGTCCAGCACTACTCTTATATTCCGCAGCCAGGACAACTGCTTATTGGATGTATTCGCCATTGTGATCCTGGGAAAAGATGACCAGAGTGGTTTCCCGTTGCCGTTAGTTTATTAGTAAAGTTATTTTATTTACAATCGAAATAATACAGATTCTGATTTTCGGTGTCTGGAAACCATAGTTAGTTAGTCTTATGATGACCGAAGAACGGAGGAAAAGAATTTCATTATTTCTGAGTCAACGTGAAGGATAAGTATTGTTGAAGAATAGTTGTGACATTATATAACCATTAGGGATTTTAAAGATGTAAAATTAAAAATATCGGGTTGTGGTCCCGTGGCTAGTGTCTCAGACTCATGGCTCAAAGATCCGTGGTTCGAATCCCACTCTACCCCAACTTGACTCTCTTTTTCTAATAATGAGTTATTTACAACTCGCTGAAAATGCCCCTCAAAATGAAATATTTGGATTAATCATAAAAACACTAAATTTTTTTCACCAAAAAAATTATTCCGTAGCACTGAACTTCCTTATTAAAGTATATATGCAATCGTTATTTAGGATACAACTTAATTATTTAAGTAAAGCAAAACTGTTTATGTCCTGTTTGTCCACCTCGTTTGCTACCATGCAAGAGGTCTCGGGTTCGATTTACGACACCTGGAGCGTAAGACTAATCATTTTCCGTGTAATGCAAATATGACCAGTATACGTTGCAATTGATGTACCAATGCACTTCCCTATGCACCATACGGTGCAGAAAGGGAGTGATGATGATGATGAATATAAGTTGCAGATATTTTACACTGCAGAATAAAAGTATATAAGTATTTTTATTATTATAGGAAATATTTGAGTTCTTATTATTTACATTTTTTTATTTTTTTTATTTGAAAATTTATTTATAAACCCTTACGGATTATTACATTCATATTACATAAAATAATATATACATTTTTCATTTATACTCTGTTGTTCAAGATAATATTTTTTACGTCTTTTGAAAAGTTTGTCTGAGTCTTTTGTTTAGTTTTGTCTGGTAGTTTATTATATAATTTCAGTCCCTGGTTCATTAGTCTTGATTGTCCTTGTCTTGTTTTAGAAAGTTGCATCACATAAATATCACATTTTCAATACATTTCTGAAAAATGGGAATCAAGTTGTGGTAGTGAGATTTGAACCCCGGACCTTTGATCCGTTAATCTACAAGACTGTAATTTTACCACAACCCGGCTCGAAAATATTATATCCTATTATGTTCTCTGTAAAATTCAGGCTGCCAAAAAGCTAGGATATTTCTTCCCTCGCTAAACACAAAAGTGTCCTATTTTCATTTGTTACAGTTTTCCACTGTAGAAGCGATGTTATGTATGTTGAATCTAATATAAATGTAAATGGAACTGTCTTATGTGACTAGCATATGAAATCACTTATTTATTTCTGTTGTCTAGACAATATGACGGCAGCGACTAGGCAAAATACTCGGTACGAACATGTTTACTACAAATTATGGTAAATACTTTGAAAAAAACTTGAAAACTACATTATATATTTTTTCAGTGACGTTTAGAATAAAAACTTGAAAAATTTAATGCCACTTGCTCCAAAAGTAACAGATGTTTTTATTATGTACATAATGTTATAAATAAATGTTAAGGATTAGAAAGCGTTAGATTTGTGAGTACCCTGACATTTCATGAACACATAGAGACAATCAGTGGTAATGCATTGAAGATGTTGGGATTCGTTCTGCGTACTGCCAGGGTTTTTGAAAATACCCGCGTACTGAGAACTCTTTACAACTCCTTGGTGCGAAGTAGACTCGATGATTCCGGGGCCACATGAACTGAAGTACTCTCTTATGATAGAGAAAATCCAAAAGAAGTTTCTGAGATATCTCTACATTAGAGAGTGCGGGTATTATCTTTGGCTCTATCCGACCGAGTTTCTCCAGGGTATGCTTGGCTACAACCGTTTAGAGACTAGAAGGGATGTGTATTTGACTACACATTTTTATCGATTGTTGCGCGGTATTGTCGATAATCCTAAGAATATGATGAGCATTGATTGTTTCATATTCCGATATACACGACCAACCTGTCGATGGTTATGCCTGTTGGAAGATCTACCGCTATGCTGAACAATATCGCTCTGGTTATTTATCTGTTCCATGTATCCGAAGGGGTTTTCCGGAGCAGAATTCTCTTACTACTTTGGCATGAATCTCTTTCATGTATTTTTTAAAAAATAATATGTACGTATTAAATGTATGTTTGTAATGTATTTGTTATATTAAAATAAATGAACTGAGTTGAATTGAATTGAATAACATTATTTTAATTGAATTAAACCGTGTATTTATTGTAAGAGTATAATAAATTATACGAGTATAAGCTTTGGATTAAAAAATATTTATGGGTGATTCTAGTATTTGATTTGAGCAAATAAGTTTGCATTCGAAGTACGTGAAAGTGTATTATTACCTATAATTTACGATTAAATATTTGTACAAAATACAAGTCTACTTTATTAGGATTGTTTTATTCATGTTTACTTTTTCTGGGCTCGTATTACAATGAGATGTTAACAGTTACTTTTAATTATGTATAAAGTAAAATCGATTTTTTCGAATAAAAATGTGTACATTTGTATAAAAAATAATTATCCGCGTGATTTACCTGAAATTAAACATGTTTTAAATAAATGAATCCTATAAATAAAACAAAAAGGTCCACTGCGGTGCAGAAATCGATGGCAAACTACTGCACTATTTTGCCAAGAAAACCACCATGATCAGAAATACTTTAGAAAATTACAATATGTCTGGAAATCTGGATATAGAAAAATATTTCTTATACAAAATAAGTCGTCAATAAATAAAAAAATTTTTAGAACTTTTTACATATATTTTTCCGTTTATACTTTTTTATTTTTATTTATATTTTTTTAAATAAAAAGAAATATTTGTGTTCTTATGATTTACCCATATAACCAATATTTCATTTTGACCAATATTTATTTCATTTACCCAATATTTCATTTTGAGGGCCATTTTCAAAGAGTTGTAAATAACTCACTATTAAAAAATGGGAATCAAGTTGGGGTAGAGTGGGATTCGAACCACGGACACTTGAGCCATGAGTCCGAGACACTAGCTACGGGACCACAACCCGATTCAAAGAGACTTAAGAATTTATTTAAAGTATTTTAAGTCAACACTTTCTCAAAAACTGATAGATGTATTTTCAATCAGACAAGTTTAATTTTATTAAAATACATTTAAAACATCCCTAATATATAATTTTTAAGAATGACAGAAATTTGTTGGAAATTAAACAAACCAGCTATAAGCCAGCGGTCAAACCAAAAAAAAACAACGTTTCTGCGTAATACCGACTGCCAACATACGCAGAAAAATAAAGGATATCGGCAATTGAAAAAGAACTCGTTGTTATTTCATATAAAGTTAGTAAATAAATCTCAAATTTATTCATATTGGAATGAACTTCCAGAATGAATGGGTTAGGTAGGTTTGATAACTGTTTTAAGACTTAGTTTTTATAACAAAAACGTTGTGTTACTTACTATTTATAATTAAAACGCAGTTTCACTTAGAAAAAAAAGACGTTTTCAATTATAAGTATATTGAAACGCAATCTGTACCTGTAGTTGATATTTTCTGCTAATTTGAAAAGTATACTTTCCACTCCGATGATCATTGAATTAAATTCAATCAACACTAAGCGTGCCGTTCTGGAAAATTAAAAATATATAAATTTTTTCTTCCGCTTTTTTCATTCCGAGTTTTTGCTTGTTTCTTTTATATCTGGTTTGCCATAGTCCGTATTTTACAGCTCATAAATATATTAAGCATTGCGTTTTTAGAATGAGTACACATGAAATAATAGGGAAATATAACGTTTTTTTTAACATTTTTAAAAGTCTATGAAGTATTTTCAAAATGATTTATTTTGGATTTGTGCAACTACCAAATTTATCCGTGTTAAAAAGATAAATAATAATAAAATTAAAAGCGTGATGGTTGATAGGTTGTTTTATGTAATGAAAATATGTTGTTTATGCAGTAAGAAAGCTCCCGACTCGAGCTTAACTAGAAAATATCTATTTTGTATTGATCAGTGTCAATTTATCAATCAATCGATTGATCATATCAATTATCGCTGGCTTATGCCTCCATGTTAGCGGGTAGCACCGTGTCATTCAACTTATAAAAAATCTAGTCGTGATTTAACCACACGATTCCAGCCCGCCATTAGGAGAATGCGCGCATATAAATTCGATTATCTGTAATACAGATAGGTACTACGTAGTATTATGTATAATATATAAATAAACAGTTCAAAACAAAGTCCCTCTCACGACAAAATGCGCGATATCAATATATAACACAGGTAACAATATTAATTGGTTTTCGCACTTGAATTGCGTCAAAAAATCGATAATGTCAAGGCCTTCTTGTTAAATACACCGTCGGCGTCGTATTTAATTGACTAAGTATTTCAACAATTGACGTGCAACATTTAGAGTAGATACATATTTTATAAGTCATGTGTTAAATACTTTATCATGAACCCTTTCACCACCAGAACTGATTCTACATCTTGCATAATCATGTACCTAGTGGTGCATAGGGTACTGCATTGCAAAAGTAACAAAATTCAATTTTATATGTGTGTGTATAATTATACATTCGTGCGCACGCATGCGCATTTGCACGCATATGTGTATAAACTTATCTATAAAAAATGTTTCATACACCTCTATTTAATTTTTGAAATATATGTGTATTTTTTTTATTTATATGGGTAAAAAGCCATGAGTAAAATTATTACAATGGGAATACACGTGTGTTAGCTGTTCATTAAGTAATTCTACGTCGGGTTAATTTTTGAATCTATTAATTTTGAGAACTTCCTGTTTGTCAAGTTTATGGCTTTAAGATGCAATATGAATTATTTTTACATTGTTTTTTAAATCAAAGGAATGTTTATGTTCTATCAAATAATTGGCAAAATTTGAATTATCATTATAACTTCCCTTTTTACCCTAAATAATAATTGAAAGAAATCAAACTTACGATGGATGGGACAATTAAAAATAATATATAAACAATACTTATACTCATAAGAGATATCATAATATCAACTGATTAGTTAACCTGAAACACTTATACCCGTATGCAGAGACAAAACTTAAGGTGAGGAAAGTACATTCTAATTTCAAATGCAGAGAATAACCCGAAGGTGAAGACAATAGAATGTACTTTCCTCACCTTAAGGTTTGTCTCTGCATACGGGTATTAGTTAATGATCCTTAAGACTAAAATAATTTAATTTAATTTACTCGTTTATAGTTTTGAATTCTCTATCCTTACTTCTGTTTTGCATAAATACATTTAATTTCTTTAACATCAACAGATGAAAGAATTGAAGGAATATAGATGTGCAAATATAGGCAGAATGGTGAATGTTACACAGTGTGTAAAGTGGCCACTTAAACCAGCCATTGACAGGTCATAAGCCCTGTAGATGCCTGGACTTCTATATTACCTTCTCTTAAATGTTCTTCATCTCTGTTGTAAAATGTTAATATAAACAGCTCCCCAGGGAGTTGAATCCAGTCCTTGTCTACAAAAATTTGGACAAATTCAAAATATTGTTGTTAAATTTTTTAAATTATTAATATTGTAATCCCACAGCAAGCACAAGAGGTTGCCTCTTTTTTGGCGTTGTATTTCGTTTATTTCTTTTGGTTAAAATGTTGTAACTGTATATTTTATTGATTAAAAAAATATCTTTTTAAAATAAGGCAGTAAAAAAATACTATGTAATGGGAAAAAAACATTTATGAAGACGAAAAATATCAATATATGTTAAATAACTAATTAATGAAATATATCCACATTGTTATTATTAGAGCACACAATATGTTTATGCGTGCCAAATTTCAAGATTCCAAATAAAAAATAATATTAAAATAAAAAAACTTAAATTGCAGCGTAGGTGTATGGATCGTTTTTGTTGTAAGGAAGATATAGTATTAAGCAGTCGAGTCAAAAATACACGTCCAGGGTGCAAGTTCTATTTCACACAAATAACTGTATTCCTCATCCACCCGTATACAAAAATGATTCCTATAAATATAAGACATACTATTATATGTATATTAGAGTGTCAAGGCGGATGAAAAATACAGTTTTGTGCGTGAAATGGTACATGAACCCAAGAGGACTGTTTTTGACTGGATCGCTGCTCTTGGGAAAAGTCATGGAAAATAAAATGGAGTGGGTAAAATTCAGCCTCGTAGCGTAGTAGTTAGAGCATTCGCTTACCTTGCTTGAGGTCTCGGGTTCGATTCCTGGCTGTGCTGACGAGAAATATTTATTTTAAATGTGGTTTAGTACTGAAATATTTCACTTATGAATAACTGTGTTTATATTTTTTTTTACCTGTGACCGGGTTTCGTCGTGACCGACATCGTCAGACTGGTGGGAGACTAAACAAATTTCTATTTTATATACAAGTGCAAGCAGGGGTTGTAAATCATGATTTTATATAATCATGTAAATAAAAGAATTTAAATTAAAATCCTTTTAGTATAAGGTAACAATTATAAGATTATATAACGATGTCGGTCACGACGAAACCCGGTCACTGGTTAAAAATTTACATAAAGATATTTAAAAAAAATAAAAGTGGAATAAGACTATAAAGTATTTTTATTATTATAATTAAAATGCAGTTCTACCAAGAAATGTCAGTAGAAAAACTCAATACAATAACCGTGTTATTAATTATGTTTGCTGTCATTTGTAGAACTCGTACCTTATTCTTGTTTCTTTTTTAATATTAAATATGATTTATTTTTATTTACATACTCGTACTTATGTTTTAGTATTTTCTCTAACAGAAAAATATTTTTACTGTTGTACTTTAGTCTTCAGGCATTATTTTTGAATACTTTTATTTGTGTAAATTGTTAGTAAATTTTGTACATACTTTAGTTATAAATAAAAAACAGAAGCATTGGGGGGATCCTGAGGGGTAGGAATGACGTGGTGGCCTCTGTCCATACATCCTCCTCCCCCCACTTAATCTGCATAGAGTTTGTATTCCTTGGGAATATTTTTGCTAATTTTCCTTCCAGCTGACAAAGAGTCCCCCAGGACTCAACAACTGCTGGTGGATGGTGGGCTTTAGGATCCCTTCAATGCGATATTCTGTCCCGCAAAAGAACACGACAGAAACAAACAATTTACTATCCTGATCAATGAATTTATTTGATGCAAGTATTTTTAGCATTGATCCCTAGACTTTAAAAATATGTATTCACAAAAAACCTCATATTGCACGTTGAAAATTACAATGTTTCTAAGATGATTTAATCAATTCAATGATTCATAGTCTCACAGGTAAGCGATAACGTTGTTTAAATGCACGGAAGATATCTACTATAGTAACCTGTACCAAATTGCATGCACCACATAATATATACCTGAGTAGAGTCCTATTATACCAGGGCATAAATCTACTACGATCCTTGCCCAACATAATATATGCACAAATGCACACTGCACATTGTTTCATTCGCCCAAGAAGTGATTTAACTCCTTGCAATGGTTGAAATGTTTATTGAAATTAAGCGTATGCATAACAATAGTTTTAGGTAATCGAGCTTGTTAAGAGGGATTAAAATATTAACCACATTAATGTTATTCGTAGACAAAAAATATATTTTAAGCCAAAATATGTATTTTTCAAACCCGTATTTTTATTTTAATGTCATTGTAATGTTTAATAATTAATATTTAACATTTTCACTTTGCCAATGTTCAAACTGACATTTCATCGGTTTTTAACGGATGGTGTGTACAGCTACTATTGTCATAAACCCAGTATATACCTGGATTTCATTTTCCCTCCATTAAATTGTTTTCCATTTTTATTGTAATATATATCAAAATAATGGCTAAGCACCATTACTGTGATTTTATTAAAAATCTAACATAGAACCCTTACGCCTGAGCAAACCTTTTACTCATCGCGCTATTTGGGTAGAGACAGTGTAGTTTGGCACTGTGTTGTGCATAAATGGCTCGATATACTGATTTTAGATTGCTGAATATCTAAGCTAGTCTCCCATGTACAATAGGCCCACTTCGTTAGCAGTTGAATATGGTAAACTGGCGTATCTCCAATAATATACTACAGAGGTGTGGGTAGACCACGGCATAAACAATATTGTAGGTACAGCCTGGAAAATCGTCGTTTTGCACCACCGCAGACTAGTTGACGCTAAAATACCCACACGAGAGTAATGTGCGTTAATTAATTAAAATGGAAGTAAATAATGTACCTAATCAGTTTGTTTTAAAGAATGCAGTCATTTTATCGTAACCTCATTTGCAAATATTTTTATAAGCTATTTGTTTTGGTTATGTTGTGTGCACGTGAGGACATCTTTACTTAATAGTTTGATCCACCAGGCTTAGAGGTGAAACGTCCGTTTCGGTGAATTTGGGTGAGTTGAGAAGCTGAGCGGCTGTAAAACAAATAGCCGTGCTTAGTTTAGTCAATAAAGTTTTTATTACATCAATAAAATGCGCGACTGAAGTGAAACCAACTATAGTATATATATATCAATATATATATAATTCCTCTGTACGTGTGATGTCACTGCACTCTTTCTAAACGGCTTAACCGATTTACGAGCGGTTTTCAGAGAAATATAGATATTTGTGCTGTGCGTGTTCGTAGATATTAAAATCTTCAATCTAGTATGTAAAATAGAAGTAAGGAGCATAAATGTTTTATTCATCGATCTACCAGGGTTGCATTCAAGGAGAATACATTTACAAAAAAAATGGAATAATGTTGTTTTTTAGTGTAATAAAAACGTTTGTTTTTTAATGTTTACTAACAGCATTGGTTTTTTTGTGGATTTAAATCAGATTTTTTCTTTGAATTCCTTAAAATTTCTATTAACTTATTTATTTTTACTGGCTTTTGGTAACACAAAAATAATATTAGATTCAATACGTTTTATTCAAATCATATTCCTACATAAGTACACACCTCTGTTGGTGAGAATACCGGAATTTGACGTTCGCAAAAATAATTCCATATTTGAAAAAATATTAATTTTATGTTTTGGAATTCAACCATAAACAAGTACCTAGGTACTTACTTAAATTTAATATTTGAATATCAACAATTTTTAGTTTTGGAATTTAATCACAAACAAGTACCTAGGTACCTACTTATCAATAAAAGTATTTTTCCAAGCTAATCGCATGCAAGCCAATATTCGGGCAGGCAACGTCTGACGGGTCCGATGGTATAAATATATAATGTGATCGCGCGTTCTGAGGCTCATAATTTTTTTCGAAAATCAAGAATTTTCACTTGATTGTTTTAATTTATTTATTTATTCATTTATTTATTCAGTTATTTTACACTTTTTGAGACGTCCCAACTGAGTTTGGACAAATAATTAACTAAAACATCAAAGCACAATAAATATTATACAAAATAAGACGATTTGTTAAAAAATAACCCATGGCACATCAATATTTGATGAAGTTAGGTTGATTGTCATAAATGCAAACTACCAATTTTTTCATTGCTGTCCATTGGATTATCTAATCAACAATAATTATTTTTTTTACACCTACCTAATTATAGTGAATTATGTATTAGAGGGGAGTGAAATATCGCACTACTTAAAAAGTATTAAAATATAAATAAATGTTTGTAATACCAACTATGCAAAGAATTTGATAAAATATTTTTCCTTCCCACGTTCTATTAAAAATATACACAGTAGTGTAAATATCTACGAGTACCTAAATTATATGGAAATATTTTTTTTTATTTAAATTCTTGAAAGTGCATAAATATATTTGTTCATTGGCGGACAGATTGCCAAACGGTAATTTCTTCCAATAATTATGATCTTAATCAAAATTCAAAACCGTGTTGTTAGTGTTTATTTAAATAAAAAAATTATCTCTGTTGTAAAGATATATATAATTTATAAACTGTTGAAATTTAGGACTTGGGCATGGTGCCGAATATTTGTAAACGAAATGAGTTAATTAATCGGCCAATACTCAATGGTATTTTTTTTCTAATTTTCTATAGAAATTGTTATCCAAGCATTAAAATATGTCCAAATGCTTGCAGACTGGCTAGATTTCCTCCCTTGGGAGTTATTCATATTTTAATTTATTTCAACTGAGAGAGAAAACATTTCTGAGAAGGGAATATGGAAGTCTAGGCATTTACAGGGCTTATGACCTGTGTTAGTTTAAGTGGCCACTTTACACACTGTGTTACATTCACTATTCGGCCCATGTTTGAACATCCACACACCTACTAGGTAATTTGGTTCAGCCGGACGAATCTCACCCACGTGATAAAGGTTTCAGCTCTTTTACTTCACAAAAGTCAACAGATGGAAGAGTTGAGGAAATGCGGATGTTCAAACATGGGCAGAATGGTGAATGTTACGCAGTGTGTAAAGTGGCCACTTAAACCAGCCAATGACAGGTTATAAGCCCTGTAAATGCCTAGACTTCCACATTGACTTCACAAAAATGTATTCCGTTTTTGTTGAAATAAATTTTAATCTTTTATAGTGCCGAAAACTGTATCCTGTACCCAAGATTTACAGATTCTTTTACATAGTAAAATGTCTAAACTTCCAATTTTTATTTAAAAAAAAGTACAAATTCTTAAAATATCTATTGATTGATAAGTTTAAAATATGCATTGATTGCATGACTATCGTTTATCTTTCTATTTTTAAGATGAAAACCAAGTTGTGTGAAGTTTAAATAATCTTGTTTCAGCAATAGCCTCGTCTACTATAAATATTATATCGGCTGCTGTTGAGTTGCAAGTTTCAAGTCGAAGGTCTCGGTCGGTGTTAACTCCTCGGAGTTCGGTGTAGCTGACACTGACACTGACTATAATAATTATTAAGTTGCTACTGTCAGCTACACTGCTACTCAATCAATAAAATAGAATCATTAGTTAAGAGAGATCCATCTAACATCTAACATCTTCTGAATATCAATTGCACCCAATAATGGTCAATAAGACCAACAATAATTGTAGCAAATTTTGATCAATTATGACATGTACATGAGTTCCTTAAAATATTTACAGATTTACTTATTTACCGACACATACAGTAACAACAATTAAATTACAAAATAACGATAAGATTTAAAGACAGGCCAGGGAAGTTTCAAAATAAAAATCACACCTATTAAATTAAGGTACATTTTTAAATGTGTGCGTGCGTATATATATATATATATGTATAAAAAGGTGTGTTTTTGTGTATTTTTGAGTATATTTTGATGTCAGTTGGTATGAAATTGTGTAAAAATAAAACCTGTGCATCAATCTTTTTATTTTTATTTATTTATTAATTTAAATGTACATATTTATATCGGTAGGCAGATGCCAGAAGAGCACATCTGTTTTTTTAAATGTTTTTTAGTTTTCAAAAGTTTTAGTAAATATTTCAGTAATTACACATAGAAAAAAAACAGCATCATTAACTCTTAAAAGACTGTGGTAAATAATCCCTTTGCGCGCGGTGATGTAAAATCGTGTTACCACTAGTAAAAGACGGAATATTCTAAAGTTTGAATATTTGAAAAAAATGAAAAACATATAGACATACTGTTTAATAATTCCTTTTCCACAATGTATGAGAATAAACATTTAATTTTGCTCTGTTATAGCAAATTAAATTTGAAATCAGAAATACGCCGCTCACGCTACGCGCGTGCGTCCCCCATCATTGCCATCAACCGACTGAAGACTAAATCTGTTTTAGACGACACCCGCCGCAGAACAGAGTCTCTGTTTTCCTTGTTATGACTTTTATATTCGTGCTCTCTCTTGTATAAGGTATCTGTATAGATGTTTTGTTGAATTAGCGGACATTCGTTCTTCGCGTAGCAAGGATAAATATTTTTTGTATTAACACTAAACATAGTTATACAAATTTTACTTTGCAAATCAGATGTAAAAACGTCCATTTGATGATTACAAAAAATACGAATTCATAATTTTAAAAAAATGAGAGATATATCAAGTCTTGTGTCGTATGTCGACTAGTGTGACATCACAGCCACACAAGAGTTAAAAATGGTAATTTATAATTGAAAAATAACATTGAAATATTTAAGTTTGCTGATTAAAGTCATGAAATTGAGCAGTATTTCAGCGGTCCTGAACATTTTTGAAAATTACAAATGGTCTTTTCTGCCATCTGACTTCCGATATAGATTTACATTTTTGTGATTGAACCAAATATTCCACGTTGGGGCCATCTTTAACGAGTTGAAAATACCTCACTTTTAGAATCAAGTTGGAGTTAAGTAGGGATCGAACCTCGAACCTCTGATCTGTGAGTCCGCAACAGTAGCCACGGGACCATACACCGATTTCATATTAATGCACGACGTTGGAAATCGAATCCGATACCTCTTGCCTAGTTCCTTGTTGCGCTAACAAATACGTAACAAAACTTAAAATCGAATAAATGTCCACATAAGAAATGTCAGATAAAAAATTAAAAGAATATTATTTACGATACTTTTATATTACTTTATTTATTCATTTAAAATTACAAAATTAAATATTTATGAACTTATTAAGGCTTTTTAGGCTATGCCCGTGTCAAGCCACAATAAATAACAATAAAAATACATGGTAAAATTAATTAGATCAAATTATAATGACATAGAATCACAATCTAGAAAAAAAGGTAAATGTAATAAATAATCAAATTCCAAAGAATACAATGCAAAAAAGATAATCAGAAATATTTTTTTAAATATAAATTATACAAATTAAGAATCACACATAATCAAATATACAAAATAGTGGCATCATTAAAATCAACAAAATAATAGTAAAATATAGTAGTATTAAAAAAAAAAAATAAAAAAAATAACACAAAATAAGAGTATGATTTAAATCATCAGAAAAAGAATAAATATATATATAAAAGCATAATTGAAATGATAATTCAGTTATGTTTTCTAGAAATTCACTCAATTATAGTAAGAAATATAAGGAATTGGAGCAATAGTTGTTCGAAATATTCAAATTTTTTAAAGTTTGCAGCTAAACCGTTTTTTTTAGTTTATTTGACTCGTATTAATTTATTAATTACGTTTTGGAAAGCATTGAAGCGTTTATTTTCTAGGCGGATGTAATTAGAATAAAATGAAGCAAGTAAAGAAAGGTACAGTAGTCGGCATTTAATAAAGTACATCGGGCTTAAGAAAGAGACTGCTGGCGTAATCGGCAAACTGCGGCTTTGTAGAGCGTCGTCTTTCTTATACATCTATGCATCTATACAGATACCGAACTCCTGGGACAGAGACGACGCTATACAAAGTTGGCAGTCTCATTCTTAATTCGATGTATTTTATTTATTGCTGGGTATTTGTAATCACAATAATGTATTATTTAATATTCAGTTGCGTCATTTTACATTTTTTGAAAATTTTCATTGGTGACATCTACTGTTCATTTGGTGAAGTTTTTCTATTATTTTTCATGGCAAAAGCACAAATGAAATGAAAAATGACCACGGGTGTAATACAAGAAAGTACATTATAATAATTTGATAACACGACACATTTGGAAAATAATAACGTTTCACGATTTAAAAAACGCTTCTTTCACAAGAAAAACCAATTAATCGGGTTGTGGTCCCGTTGCTAGGTGTCGTGAACTCGCGGATCAAAGGTCCAAGGTTCGCACCCCGCTCTAGAGTAATACAATTCCCACCTTCTAATATATGTTTATTTACTCGTTGAAAATGGGCGCTAAAACACAAATATTCAGTTTGGTCATTGGAGCGCAAATGTTTCTTTTTAAAAAACATGCCAATGTAACTCTTTCAAATTAAGAAAGGTTACAAAATAATATTAAACCTTCAGCGTGCGTAGATATTTGTGGTTTAGTTTTTCTCCTTTTCCGACATTTTAACCTCTATTGCAGTAACCTTTTTTAGAGTTTGACAAATCACATAACATCATCCTGAAATAACCACGGAAATAATGTCAAAATATCGGAAAAAAAAGAAATCTAAACTTGATTGGATCTATGATAACACGATCATAAGAAATCGTGATTTTTATACTAAGATGATCAGTTTTACGGCACAATTTTATAATCATTTAGGTATAAATAGAAACAAAACTCTGCATACAAATTGAACAACGTGGTTTTTTTAAACAATAAAAGTGAAATCATGCTAAAAAAAACAAAACCTCATAATAATGATGATACTTGACCCCATTTCAAGGTTAATAATAGCCAAGCTTGTATTAGTTGAATGAGTAAAATATTATTATAATAGCCTTAGATTTATTGTCTTTGTTTGGTTTATTTTTTGGGCAAGTTTACATAAACGACATTGTGTACAATCATTAGTCGCTAGAAAATCTAAATTAAATTTATATTTGAAGCACTAACTTTGCGGTTATTCATTATATAATGAAAATAAAAGCATTTTGTTTTTTAACACTTATTATTTATAGAATAAGGAACTTCAGACCTACGGGAAATTGGATTCAAAAAATGTTTTCTTGCGCGCGGTAAAAATTAAAGCATTAAATTTTACAGTTAAGTTTTTTGAAAATGTACGAAAAAAATAATGAAAAATATTTTTTTTAAACTCAATACTTTGAACGACGTCACTGGTTCATATAAACTGATCGTCACTGGTTCATGTAAACGAACCAATCGGGAGAACTGACAAAGAAGAACCTCTGACGTCACACGTGGAGTTATTTCAGAAGCACAAAAAAATAATAAATCGATAAACGATATTTCAAAATATTTTTTTTTTGTTTGGTCTATGCACAAATAAAAAAATATTGAAAATACACTGAACTTCTTCGATACTAACCGGTTTTGTAGCCATACGTTCACTTTATTTGAGGTATAATGAAGAATTGAAAATTAATCTCATTTTAAAAGGGTCTTAAGTCTAATACATATGAAAGTATTAATCAAATCTTTGTCACGTAGTATTTTTGTTAGAGGGGGGATAAAATTCAATATTTTGCACTTAGTCACTATGGGGAATGATCTTTACTTGTATTGTTATTATTGGTCGCTTTTTTTATGTTACCTAGTTTTAATGTTCGGGTTTAAACCTTTAACCCACTGTCTTTGTTAAAATTATGCTTATTTTCTGTCAGACAGTGTGCGAATTCGAAAAAATAAATACTTATCCATTTATTTTAAAGGAACAAACAGTCGACAATAATATAGTACCATTAAAAAAAAATACAGTTTAAAAGAAAGACCAGCAAAGTTTCTAAATAAGAATCATTCATATTATTAAATTGTGTTACAACAAAAGGGTGTGTTTATGTGTATTTGTATGAGATTAGGAGTAGATGTGTGTTTATGTGTATTAGAGTAGGATTAAGTGTTCAGGTGTGTATAAGTGTGAGCATCATTAAATATTAAGTTGGATCGTATCGCAGACAGAAATAAGGAGTCTTAATTTATTACACCAATCGTAGCGTACCTTGATTATTTTTGTTACATGAAGGTAAGATGATCTTAGATGATCTTAGGGACTTTGAAATATTCTAGTGTGAAAACACCCTTTTAAATAAATATTTCACATCAACTATCTCGGGAATCGAACCCGAGACCTCTTGCATGCCAGGCTAATGCACTGACCATTACACCGCGAGGCTGACAATTCGGAACAATAGATAATATATGTATTTCCCAAAAAACACAAACATTTGTTTTTTAAAGAAAAGAATATGAAAATAAAAATAGACATTTACAGAGCTCTGACCTACTTTTGACTAATTTAAGTGATCACGCAAAACAGTGGATCTAACATTCACATTTCGACCATTCTTGAACATCAATAGAGTTAAGAAGTTTGGTGCGTTCGTTTTTTTATTTGTTAATATACTGTAAATATAATAATAAAAAAGAAATATTTTGTGTATCCTACTATCAGCAATATAACATTTTTAAGTTTTTTTAATTTTGAAATAACTCCACCAGTGACGTCACAAGTTTTTTTTTTGAAAAATAAATATTTGCGTTCTCATGATTTATCGAATTATTTAAATTTGGGGCCATTCCCAAAGAGTTGTAAATAACTCACTATTAGAAAATGGGAACTAAGTTGTGGTAGAGTGGGGTGCCAACGCTGCGAACCTCGGACCTCTGATCCGTGAGTCCGCAACACTAGCCACGGGACCACAACCCGGCTTTTCTAGTTCTTTCAGTTCTAGTCTGTGAGTTCTGCTGATTGGTGAATTGGCTTCCTGTAAACCGGATATATATCCGGACACAAAACTCTATCATTGGTTGATTCACCAGAACTCGTGACGTTATTCAAAGTATTTCGACTAAATTATTTTTTCATTTATTTTCGAGACACTTCGCCGTACAAAAGAAATTATTTAATTTTTAAGGGAACAAAAAAACATATTTCATTTCCAATTTCCCGTTGCACTGAATTTTTCATTGAATTAACTGATCTCAATTTATTGATTTAATATTATTGAACGGCAAAATTTATCAAATTGAGATTGCTAATTATCGAGTGAATGAAAACTCGGCTTAGAAAACGTTGATTGAAAACCAAAGGTGGTGTTGAGGTTTATTATGCAGAATTATTAAGGCAATTATATGGACCACACTCGGATGATCTATACACTAATGACCTAACTCTCGTTCTATACACTAATGACTTAACGAGACCGTGTTAGGTCGATGTTGGAATATTTCATTCTTAACGATTAAAACCGCATCAACGTGTCGTAGACAGAAACCTTATTTTTATTAATATATTTTTGTTTTATTTTTGCATTACTGCACATCAAGAAGCTACGGGGTATCGGATATAAAAACGCTTTCATAAACGTGATACAAAATGGAGCATTTAGTTGTACTGAGAAGTATCTCGAAAATGTATAATAAAAAAATTAAAATATTATTATAAAAATAAACGATTTTAAACTTCGTCACAAATTCTTCCGAATCAACCAATGATAGGATTTTGTAATAGATTTCCGCTTTCCGGGAAGCCAAGTCACCAATCAGCAGAACTCACCGTCTAGAACTAGTAACGTCACGGGAGGAGTAATTTTTAAATGACTAAATTTTAAATGGTAGCAATTTTTTGGACAATTTTTATTTTGTATATTTTATACAGTATTATGTCTGTGCTCACTTATTTTTATAGTATTTAACACTTATGTCTGAACATCTTATAAAAAAGTGTTTGTTCATTGTTTATGGGGACGAATATTGTATGATATTTAACTTTTTTATGCAAATAATATTGTAAGCCTTGAAATATTTCAAATCAACAACAACACAAACCATCACGCCGTTTTTCCGTAAGAATAGGCAGAAACGATAGAATACTACATCAATCTATCATTGCATACATATCTCGCTTCCTCTACATTCATACATCTTCTCATGTACGCGCACCGATTATTCTGACTTTTGACATGTCCATCTTCAAGTATTTGTTGGATTTGTTCATGCCATGTCTTTCTCAGTCTTCCATTATTTCTGCGTCTATCAACATTAGCATTGTAAATATTTTAATACGTTATCTCGCGGTCCATTCGCTCTACATGTCCAAACCAACGCAGCACCCCTTTCTTGATGTTGTCGATAGTGTTTATCTCAGCCTTACATAATGTATGGATATCGACATTTGTGCATCTTTTGTACGTAGTTTTACCACGCATTCGCCTGAGAGCTCGCATTTCGACAGCATTCAGCCTACTTTACCTGCTTTGTCAAGTCTATACTTTCGCTCCCATACATCAGAGTCAGGACCAGGACTCCGTTGTGAACTGCTAACTTTGCGTCTTGCGACAATCATTCATTTGCCAAGGTTGTAAATTTTGTTACGTTATTGAAAGTTTATATTAGTTTTAGAGATGTTATAAACTTCGCGAGTAATAATTTGCGGTCAGCTTATAGAGGCACCCATACGGAAAAAAAACTGTTCTAGAATTATGAATCACAAAATAAGCAACAGCTTATAACAAAATAACTGGCCGTAGTTACTCTGATCGAGAATAGCAAGCGTAGTGACGAACCGTCCGTTGCTTGTTTGTTGTTAAACAAAAAAACTTTTGTTCTATGGAATCGAGCGAATGAAATTTTTTGGCAAAACATACAGTTTACCCTGAAGATGGCTCCTGCAATGGTAGCCGAAATGTCAGAACGAATCCAACTTACTCGGCAAACTTCCGTCATCATCACCACAGTACTTTCGAAACGACCCAAATTTTTACCGGACACGGAGCTATGATAAGTTATCTATATAGGTTTAAATTAAGTAATGATGAATGCAGGAAAGATGGAATATCCTTAACAGATATCCACACTGTAGTTAAAAGTAGTTATCACGCGCCATTGTTCTTGAACTTTTCAACAATGGTGATTGGACTCATAAAGGTAATAAACCAAAATCAGTGATCGAACATCCCATTTCCATGACAAACAAAAAACGATTTTTTCCAAGTACTTTAGCCTTGTACATGACACGTAAGGCTACTAAATGCAGGGGTCCAAATAAATTTAAAAAAAAAAAAAAAACTTACTCGGGTTCGCCCAAAAAATATAAATATTGGTATTTTTCTTATTTTTCTGTAAAATAAAAGGCACCGGCTGTGGATTTGAGAAGTTTGAAAGTGGTGATAATTATTGATACTGTCAATATAATTCATAATTTCAGAAATAACGTTATTTTACGAAATATTTTTATGAATTCCTAGGAGCTTTAACAAAGGTATGCGAGATTGCCGTTATTGCATGACTTGCAACATAACATAGTTACCCAATGATAAATGACTGATCCAACTGAGTGATAAGTTGTTATTACATTTTACGGGTCGATAAATGGGTGCAGTTATTTACATCAAAAGCTTAACATTTCAATGAACACCTTTGTTAAAAACATATCGAGCGCATTGGCAATATACTAGTAAAGCAATACTGCAAGGGAGAGTTTTTACTGACAGGTTCAGGAATCGTACATTTTTTCTGACAGATATTCCAATAAAGACGAGGAACCCATTTTTAAGGAAAAAAGTCCATGTAAATAAAGAGTTATTTACTTATAGTTATTTTTATTGATTATTAGTAATTAATCAAACATTCCCCTTTTCACTAGAATTCATAACAAAAAAAACAACAACAAACCATCACGCCGTTTCCCCGTAAGGGTAGGCAGAGAGGATAGAACGCCACATCACTCTATCTTTGCATACAGATCTCGCTTCTTCTCCATTCATACATTTTCTCATGTACGCACGCCGATTATTCCGACTTTTGACATGTCCATCTTCAAGCATTTGTTGGATTTGGTCACGCCATATCTTTCTCGGTCTAGCTCTATTTCTGCATCCATCAACATTCGCATTGTAAATATTCTTAGCAGTTCTTTCGCTGTCTATTCGTTCTACATGTTCAAACCAGCGCAGAGCTCCTTTCTTGATTTTGTCAATAATGCTTGTCTCAACCCTACATAAGGTATGGATCTCAACATTTGTGCATCTATCGAACATAGTTTTACCACACATTCGCCTGAAAGATCGCAGTTCGACAGCACTCAGCCTACTTTCGTCCCTGTTTTTCCAAGCTCATACTTCGCTCCCATACATCAGGGCTGGGACCAGGACTCCATTGTGAACTGCTAATTTTGCCTCTTGCGACAAACATTTATTTGCCAAGATTGATTTAAGTGCTCCGTTCACTCTATTTCCAGCACTCACCCTCCTTTCAATATCTTTCACAGTCATTCGATCCCTAGTAAACATACTTCCCAGATACACAAATTCCTCTACTTGTTTTAGTACGAGTATAACTCCATTCACAGTGATTTCACATTTAGTCATACTTTCATTTCTTTCAAAAACCATCACATTCGATTTATCGACATTCATCAGCAAATCGCCTCCCTCGCATACATCGTAGACCTTTGTTACCAAGAATGCTTGTACATAAAATCTCCTCATGCCAAAAAATATGTTTTGCCTAATATTATTGCTCATTGCACAAATTGCTTGCATGATGGTATTTCTAACACATGTAATTGTGAACTCATAGAATTTGTGGAGGAGTATAAGTATTTGGGTATTTTTATTGATCATAATTTTAAATGGGATCGTCATATTTTAAACTTTGTGATCGATTGCGGACTCTTGTGAGTACTTTTTATAAGTTATCTTTTATTTTGCCTAAAATCACTCTTAAAATTATGTATTTTTCTTTAGTAGAATCTATAATAAAATATGGTATTAAGTCGTGGGGACATTCGACTAAAACTAATATTGAAATGATCCAGGGTCTACAGTATTCTATAGTTAAGCGAATTTTACCTGCAGAGATTTACGAACAAAGAAGTAATAATGATCTCCTGTACAAAACAATCAAAACTCTGCCTGTTCGAGGACTACTGTGGCTTTGCATCATTTTGGAACAATTTAATAGTAATACATTCAAGTTTCCTCTCAAACATAACCATAATACACGCTTCACGTCTAATGATGGCTTGGTAGTACCAAAAGTATGTAATAAATATGGAAATAGAACTCTCAAATATTTGGGACCTAGAATTTTTAATTTTATCCAAAAGAACTTAAATTTAACTCACATTGTAATAAGAGCAAAATAAGAGAGTGGCTACTCGATCAAGAGTTTATATATGAATAGTAGCTTAGGTGTAAATATTTTTATTTTTCATATATTTTCTTGTATTTAAAAAATAAATTTACATATTACTATTTGTATATACGTGTATATTTTGATCTTTCCGGCTGTTAATTTTTATCTGTTATTAATTTTTTTCACAAATGTTAGTAATATTATTAAGTTAGTATAAATATAATCTTCACCAACAAGCTACAAAAAGTGGCTTGGTGGGATTTTAGTTTTAGTAAAAATATAACAAGTGATTTTTTTTTTTAATTGTAAAAATGTATAATTATACTATTAAAAGAAATAAACAAATAAAATTGCAGTTCCTTTAGTTTTAGTAAAAATATAACAAGTGATTTTTTTTTTTTAATTGTAAAAATGTATAATTATATTATTAAAAGAAATAAACAAATAAAATTGCAGTTCCTATTTGTTGTTAGCAAGAATTATAAGTATAAATAAAATAAAATTGGTAGTTAAATCCACAAGTATGGAATAACCGGTGACAGTATTTCATCGCTTTTGCGATATATAAAATGTGTCAACATGTACATATATTAACACATTACAACAGGGATGGAGGACATTTTAGGGAAGGGAATCGCAAATTGGAAAACTGTTTTCAGTCGTTGAGTATTACGTGAAATAATTCGATCAGATGAATCCCTTCACAACAACAAAGGTTTTAGAACTTTCACTTCACTAAAATCAACAGATGGATGAATTGAAAAATTATGGACTTCAAACATAGGCAAATGGTGAATGTTACACAGTCTGTAATGTGACCACTGGACAGATCATAAGCCCTGAAAATGCCTAGACTTCTATATTCCCTTATCTAAAAGGTTCCCCATCCCTGTGTTATTTGTTAATCTTAATGACTCTCTAGGGGTGAAATCCAGTATTTTATCTACAAACATTTGGACAAACTCTAAATATTGTAATATACATACATATTTGACTTATTTTATTTTATTTTCAATCTGCGCCCAGAGCGCTTAAACATGCTATGGAAACAAATACATTTATTGTAAATTATAAAATGTGCAGAATATGAACTATGTATACAGGGTGTGCATTTAACCCTGTCACATCCGAAACCACGATGATCAGTATGAGCAAGAAGACATATTGGCACATTCAAGTAAATTTTTAGTACAAATAAAATTTTAAAAAAATATATAAATAAAAAAAAGCAAATGGTTACTTATCTCTGCAGGGGAGAAACGAAGAGGGGGAGGGGGGAGTCTGAGATACCGCCAACCGCGTAGTCACGCCCCCTCAATTCTCCACTGCAGAAGTAACCAACCATTTGTTTTTTTAACATTTTTTTTTTTTAATTTTTGTTCTAAATATTTTTTTAAATATGCTCATATGTCTTCTTGACCATCCTGATCATCGTGGTTTCAGGTGTAACGGGGTTTAAAGAACACCCTGTATATCCTCAAATATTTATGATATAACAGTTTCAGTCTTTCTCTAAACACAAGAGCTCGCACCCTTTTTTGGGAGGATCTGAAACAAATACATATTTTTTTTAATTTGGTAAAAAAAAAAATCAAGTCTCGTGTTATATTTTAATTTTTAGACTATTTCCTGAAAGGAGTAAATACCTTGTTACGAAAAAAATGGAATCGACTTGTAAAGTAATATTTAAACCTTGGACCTTTGATCCGGGAGTTCACAATACTACCACGGAACCACAGCACGGTTCGAAAATCCTTCTTAGATATGTACATTCTATAGTAAACTAAACAAATAAATCATAATATAAACATTATTATAATTACGATTGACCAGACACAGATCATGCCAATAATACAAGACATGACGAGTGCCTAGGATTATATTTAAAAAAAAATTAAATCCGCTGAAAGATGGATATCAAAAAAATTCAAAATGTGCTAATATGCTAATATTAAAACAAAAATGTTTGTTAATAAAAACAAAATAATGAATAGTATATAAACGTATATGGTATGCATGAAAAAAATTAGCTATCTATTTCTGTATCTTTATCTTTAATTTAATGGAAACAAATTGAAATGATTGATCATATAATGGTGTCTGATATTGTTTTTTCAAACTATCAATTGAAAAGTGATTTTCAAAAGAGTTCTTTTCAAGAATTATGAATTATGAAAATGAGAATGGCATTGTTGTAATCAAAATTAAAAGATGTATAACCAGCTAGAAAATTTGTTTACTAACCGTTACTATATCCGATATACAAGAAATTACAATTTCACATAATTCCTCAAAATGGTCTCAAAAATTCTTATCATACAAAGTTAGCCGTAAACTTTATGGCAGATTGCACTCTTTTATTAGATTACAGAATTTCTCGCTAATAAATGTAAAGCAAACATTATTCCAGAGCTTACTTCTTCCACTCCTTGATTATGAAGATGTATACTATCCAGATTCTAATTCTGAATTGCTTGATAAGTTGGAACGATGGCAGAATGTTTGTTTACACCATATATTTAATATTAACAAAATTTGACCACATGACCAAATATTGCACGCAACTACCTTGATTCAGTATCAGGCATACAAGAAACATTCGCAATCAATAACTCATTTATAATAACTTAAATAATCCCACTTCGCCTGTTTTTCTGAGAGAGTTCTTCCAACCTTTATCACAGCAGAGGCTGTCTCTTCGTTTAGTAACGAGAAACCCTTTAAATACCCATTCATCGCTCTAATTTTTTCGCAACAAATTTCACAGTAGTAACTGCTCGATTATGGAATATTCCACCCATTAATGTCAGAGACGCTCCTTCTTTACTCATACTCAAATCAAGAATGAAATACAAATTGATACGTGATTTGAATATTTAATTTTTTTTTTCATCCTCATTCTTCCCTTCCCTCTTTACTACCTCCTCTTTTCATAGTATAGTGTAGATATTTAGTCAATTTTTTAATTTTTTTAAATATAAATATATATATATGTATATAAATTATATATCAATGTTTCTTTATAATGAAAATATTATGATGTAACTACAATTTGTTCATATACCACTGTTTTTTCAAATTGAACGGTTTGGGTAGGTAGGAAGAAATTGCTTTAAGGCAATATGCCTGCCCCCATACATATGTAAGTAAATTGTAAACGGATATAAATGTGGCTATGGTTAATTATCAAAGTGTACTTAATTAATTAGATTGCATGACTCAAGTCTAAAATACTTTGACATATCATAAAAAAAAAAACACTTGATCTAATAAAAACGGAGAAAACACAAGTAACTGTTTTTCTCTAAACGATTTTTTTTGATTAAGCACATTTTGAAAAATATTTTTTCAATTATATTCTGCGTGATTGTTCTCGAAACCTCTGTCGTGAAAACTCGCCTCAATAAAAGCTTGATACGGAGATTCAATCAACATTGCTGACTATTTAATAAACAATATTCGAAATTCCACAATTTGGTATGCGCTGCAATCAACGCATTTTATTACAAGTTTGTTCACAATATATTATATTGAATACGAGAATAAATAGTGTAATGTTCACTTAGCAATGAAGAATGATTTATGTTTGTAATCTCACTTAACGTAATTTTAAAATCAAAAGTCGTTAAAATTAATAGCGCATTGAAGCATATTTGCTAATAAAATTTCGCATACTTTTACAGGTGCGAATAAATAGTGTCATATCATAAACACTGTGTATCTCAAATATAAAATGTGTCAGGTATGTTGTTAAGTACTAACACTTTCATACCGAGTATTCATTAAAATATAAACGCCTTGATTTATTTACTTCCGCACTGCCGAAATTAAAAAGCTGCGAGTTTATTTATTAATGACTTGTCTCCTTAAGTCTCTAGTCTCTCTCTTACATCTCTAGTTGGCATTATACAAAAAAGTTGTTTTTTTTTCGCAGCTGATTTTTGCAGCTAATTTTTGCTGGTTCGTTTGTTTTCTAGAAAATTTCAGACGTCTTGTAAATGATATTTTAGCCAGGTTTTAAATATATTTTACCAAAATTAAACTAATTTTGTTTTATGTTTGCAATATAAAAATTTCCATATATTTTTATATACTTTACTGTATGTATATTCAAACGAACACTAAATTTGCGATTTTATTATATGATTCTTATTATTATTAAGTAATAATGTTAAATTTTTGTTTTTGTTTTCGTTCGAAATACAAAATATTTTTATTGATTAATTGTATACCCACAAACAGACCATGCCTTTGTGGGATTTATCGTTTACTATTTTTACTTTTAATATGTATTTTGTTGCTGTGTAATTTTATTTTATTTTTTTAATACTCTGTTTTACCTCTTATGTATATTGTAAAAAAAAACAAATTTAAAAAAAAGCAGGTTCTAAAGGATGAATAATTATAAGGTATAGTTTTTTGATGTAAATATTTTCAAAAAATTAAGAATGCAAAGAAATAAAGCACTTGTAAAACTTTCAGTTACCTTGGGGATTCAATGAAATTTGTTAGTACTCGTATCTTCGCATCGATAAATTAAAAAAATACAATTAATACATTTAAAGCAAACGACAAGATTATAAAAAGCTAAGTTTCTCTGATATTATGTCCTAATTAAATAACCTTTAATTTTCCGTGTGAGAGAGTTGAAGAAAATTTCCCAATCAACATTGCATTTGAAAATTTCTTGAATGACGTTATTTTGCAAAGACAATTCGTGTGACAAGGCTTTCGTTTCTATTTTAAAATAAAAAAAATACGCCAAAATGACGGAAAATGTATTAACTGGTGTAAAAATTTAAATTTTTTATTAATGATGGTACCTATATTATTGTTCTCAGTATGCCTTTATGTTTCCTAGATGTATATTTTATCTTGAATTTAACACCCTAAGTATTTCATTTTAAGTTTACAAACATTTGCAGATACTCAAAATATTGAAAATATAACCTAGTTAAATCAGAAGTTTATAAACTTAAATATATAATTAATAATTATTTAAAGCGTTCTCTAACGGTAGACTACAACAATTCCATGAATCGAACCCAGGACCTCAACTACTACAAGACGAGACGTACATATCTTCACTCGATTTCCTTTATTATGATTTTCACCTTAGGGCAGCCATTTAATCGAAAGCACTCGTCCAGGGTTCGGGTTCTATTTCACACGCTGAACTATATTTTTATCAACCTGCACACAGAGTCAAATTAAATGCAGATTAGTTGGCTGTAACCTAGTAGAGAATTCAACCCTTCTGGCCTCATGTAATCGGCCTTTCGGGTCTCAATTTTCGGCTTTTTGCGCCTTGGTTGATTAGAATCTTGGTTAGCTACATGTATCATCCCTTTGAGCCAGACTTTTTTTTTGTTTTTTGTCAGAAGTAATCTAAACGCAATAAATAATAATCTCTCACTCAAAACAATGCTACAAAAACCACACAAAATTTACAGAAATATTTTATATCTACGGAAAAATGTTAGTATGCAAGTGATTATAATATATAAAAATAAAAAAAAACAGTTAGCTGCGGCCGACTGTTACATACACTTTGAACAGATAGAAATAACCCTGATTTAGCGTTAATACTACGATAGTAAGGCTCAAATTCCTATGCGCGAGAATAAGGGACAGACGCAATCAATCAATGTTATTATTAAAGAAACTTGAATCATCATAAGCACCCTGGTGTCAAATGTAAACAAAAGCCTCCTACTTTAGATCTCCACATCTTCTTATAATTAAATAAACATGTTTGTATGTAATATCGCAAAACCCGTCGAGCTACAAAAAAAATAAAACTGTCCACTTGACACGCCGCTCTCCATTAATACAAACAAAAAAACTTTTTTTTTGTTCGCTGATAAATATTAAATGTAAATAAATTTTATCGGTCCAAAAGAGGAGATAAAAACCGACTAAAAATCTTTGATAGATGGACATCTAAATGTATAAATACACGGCTATGCATGTCTCAGTTGGTACTTAATAATGCGTGGTCTTTTCATCTCATAAAACAGGTTCCTTTCATTCGAGTATCAGGCGTATATACACATCAGTATCGACTCGTTAACCCAACCAAGAAAGCGACCGCCAAATTGGAGAGAAGCCCTGAAAAGGCAACCTGCAAAGAAATCGAGCGTAGTTTTTATAATCGGAATGGACGGGTTTTTTTGGTAATGGCCATATTGATCAGATGTTGATGTAATGAGATGATGTTGGCAGTAATAAAGGTGGAGTCGAAGAGTTTATGGTTGAAAGACAGCGCTGGAAGGGAAGTAAACCGGGCATTTATTCGGGGCAAGAATAAATATGACTCCAAAAATTAATTTTAATATTGCTTGTTTCGTTAAGTTATGAATGAGAATGATAGATAATTAATACATTTATGTATGTGAAATAAAATCGGAATCTGTTTCACCCCCAAAACTGTGTTCTGTATCCGCTCAGGAACGGACTATAATAAGTACTTCATTAAAAATTGTTTAGTAAAACTTGGAAGTTTTTTTTAACCCTAGATAGATATAACCTACGTCAAATGAGGAAGTTCAGTGTCTTTTTTCCTTTCTTTATATGTTAATAGAATATTAAACTATGCCAATTTTTTTTTTTTTTTATGTAACCTCTTATCAGCACTATGGTTTTTTTTAAGTTTTGTATTTCTGAAATAACTCCGCGAGTGACGTAAGAGGTTGTTCTATGACAGTTCTTCCGATTGGTTCGATTACGGTGACCAAACCGGATATCCTTCAAAGCTCTCATATCATTGGATGGCTCATAGGAACCAGTGACGTCATTCAAAGTAGTGCGTTTTTATTAAAATATTTTTTTTTTTCATACATTTTTAAGAAATTTTACTAACTAACTAACTTACTAACCATCACGCCATTTCCCCGGAGGGGTAGGCAGAAAGGATAGAACGCCACACCACTCTGTCCTGGCACACTTCCTTTGCTTCCTTCACATTCATACATCTTCTCATGCACGCACGTCGATTATTCCGACTTTTCACATGACCACTTTCAAGAATTTGTTGTACTTGATCATGCCATGTCTTTCTCGGCCTTCCTCGACTTCTACAACCAGACACATTCGCATCATAAATCGTTTTAGCCGTTCTTTCATCATTCATTCGCTCCACATGACCGAACCATCGCAAAAGACCTTTCTTAATTTTGTCGATAATGCTTAACTCAGCCTTGCATTCTGCTCTAATTTCGACATTGGGGCACCTATCATACATTGTTTTTCCGCACATTCGCCTGAGGGATCGCATTTCAACAGCATTCAGTCTACTTTCGTCCCTTTTTTTCCAACTCCATGCTTCGCTTCCATACATTAGGATTGGTACCAGAACTCCATTATGAACTGCTAATTTAGCCTCTTGCGATAGACACTTATTTGCTACGACAGACTTTAAGGCACCATTAACTCTGTTATCGGCACTAACCCTCCTTTCAATATCCTTGTCCATATTTCCATCTCTAGTAAACATACTACCCAGATATACAAATTCTTCGACCTGTTTCAAACTATCTCCATTTACTACAATCTTACATTCAGTCATAGTTACATTTCGTTCAAAGACCATGACGTTCGACTTTTGCACATTCATTAGCAAATCACTCTCCTTGCACACTTCGTAAACCTTTGTAACCAAGGATTGCAGTTCCTCTTCGCTGTCAGCTAGGAAGACTGCGTCATCGGCGTACAGAAGGCAACTGACAGTTAGATTACTCATTTTCGCTCCCACATCCATACTTTTCAATTCTTTCATACATTTATCCATGTATATGTTGAATAACCACGGTGACATTACACATCCCTGTTTGACTCCTTTAGGGATGTCAAACCAGGAAGTTAATGACCCATTTACCCTTACACACGCTACACTATCTTTGTACAAAGAAGCAATAGCGCGGACAAGGTTGTCACTCACTCCATACTCCGATAGAACCATCCATAATTTTTCCTATCAACTCGATGAAATGCTTTTTGCAAATCAACAAAAGCGCAAAAAAGCTTCTGGTTTTTCGCCAAAAACTTTTCTGTCATATTGCGTAATGCAAATATTTGATCCATACATCCTCTACCATTCATAAATCCACTCTGTACATCCCATACTTTCTCCTTGGTCACGTTTCTTACTCTTTCTATCAGTATTCTTCCATACATTTTGCCGACAGCGCTCAGAAGACTAATAGCTCTGTAATTCCCACACTCCACCAATTTTACTGTACAATTTAATGCTCTAATTTTTACCGCGCGCAAAAAAACATTTTTTGTATCCAATTTCCCGTAGGGCTGAAGTTCCTCATTGATATAATGGATACAATTCGCTAGTACATGGTGCCACTGCGCTCGCCATTCTCGAGACACCTGTGCCGCCCAAATAAGTGCACTACTTTTGTAAATATATAACTACCGTACGTCTAAATGGCGTATGGTTAACTTTAATGTAAGTAAATAATGTAATGTAATGTAAAAAGCAAAATGAATAAAAAAAATTCACATACGTTCCTCATATTAAAAAGATCAGAAAAATATTATTTTAAAAAGTTTAAAGTTAAAATTATAAGCCTGAAGAAGATATCTCACTATTTTTTACTTTTTTAAATTAGAAATATCTACTTTTGTTATTTCAAGATTGTTCATAACAAAAATACAAAAAAAAACTTAACATTTTTCAATTATCCATGACAAAATGAAATTTATGGTGATAAATTACTACTGACACAAATATATTATATACGCAATCTTAAATATGTGTCAAACCTAGACAATATCGTTATCTTTAATATACTATAATCTATCGTTATTTTTTTAGGGTTGATTTGTTTACTCTTAAAATGATCGAAAACCGTTTAAATGAAATTCGGAATTAATAAGGGTAAATATTATAAACTATAAAATAAATTAATAATAAATTTAACTCAATGCATTATTATTATTATTATTTGAGACTAAATTTAGATATTATTTTTATCAAAAAAAAACAAAAGTAAATGTCGAGATAAAAATGTAATGAAAACGTTTTTATATACCTTAAAATGTTATTCAATGACATTTACAAAAAGTAAAATCTTCATTACGCACAATTATACGATCAAAGATAACTCCATATTATGGTGTAGCGAGATTAGAGACGTAGGGTTATTATTGACAGTAGATAACTGTTTGGGTCTCACATAAACCCTATCATTGGAAAAGCTTACAAAATGCTGGGCTTCATTTTAAGAATTTCCAAACCCTTTAAAAAACCCAATACATTGAAAACTCTATACAACAGATTTGTGCGCAGTAACTTGGAGTTTGCATCCGTTGTGTGGAGTCCACAATACATAACAAACATTGAAAGGATTGAAAATGTTCAACGAAAAATGTTGAAATACCTAGATTATAAAAACAATCAAACGCTTTGCACCTACAACCAACTCACTGAACAAAATGGATTATTACTTTTTTAATGTTAATTACAAGCTAAACCCGGCAATGCTTTGCTTTTGCTATATTTCAATACATCCTCGTATATTGATTAAATTAACACAATCGAAAGATTGATATCAATTATTGTATTAAGTCCAAATAAGTTATGTACGTATTATTTTTGTGTTCCAGCTTACACAAATTGTGAAGACGGAAAATTTTGATAAATAGTTATTCGAACATTGTTTTTCTGTCACTGTCTTGCAGGTGCCTTCCCGATACTGTGCGAAAAAGACAATTGCATGTCAGACCCTTGCTTTATAATGATGCTCACGCCTACACACACCTAAACACTTACTCTCACACAAATACACCCTAACATATATCTACACTTACTCTGATACAAATACACAGAAATGCACCCTTTATATATACAGGTGTTCTTTAAACCTTGTTACATCCGAAACCACGATGATCAGTATGAGCAAAAAGACATGTTGGCACATTAAAATATTTTTTTAGAACGAATAAAATTTCAAAAAATAAAATTTCAAAAACAGCAAATGGTTGCTTACTTCTGCAGGAGTGAAACGAGGAGGGGGGAGGTGGGGAGTCTGATACTACCCCGCGCTCTTCTCACTTCTCCCCTGCAGAAGTAAGCAACCATTTATTTTTTTGAATATTTTATTTTCAAAAAATTTCTTTGTTCTAAATATTTTTTTAAATATGCTAATATGTCTTCTTGCCCATATTGATTATCATGGTTGGACGTGACAGAGTTTAAAAAACACCCTGTATACGCACGCACACATTTAAAATGAACCATAATTTAATGTGTATGATTTTTATTTCGAAACTTCGCTAGTCTGTCCTTAAACCTTGTTTTTATTATGTAATTTAATCATTGTTGACTGTATGTTTCTGTAAAATACACAAAATATAGAAATATTTTATAAATTTTAAGTTAAGTTTATTTCTCTGATTTTTTTTTATTGGAATGTTTTATTTTTGTATCTGAAAGGGATAAGTACGTACTATTATGTATAATGAATTACGTGCCGCTAGTTAAGGCCCCGCTCTTGCCTCCGTAACCCTGAACTGTGTCCATAACCCCATGCGCTGTTTGTAGACAAAAAGTAAAGCCTTAAATCCATATATGGTGGTATTATTAACTACCGCCGCCGGCCACTCTTTTACGAGGAACCGGCCGCGCCGAGTGCTAAATGAACAGTGACATGCAAAACCTACTCAATCCACCGCACTTTAAAATAACAATAAATCGAGTTAAATACTCAAAAATAACAATAAATCTATGGAAACAAACCAACAACTCTTGTAACGTAAGAAGCTAGTATATAACACGCACCGTTTTGGAAAAAACGCGGGACTTGTTTGAAAAAATGGGCAAAAACTGCACCTACAGAAACGTAAATGTAAAAAAAAATCATCCGAAAAAAATCAGCATCAAATAAATCAACAAAAGGCATACTTTTAAATATTTGTGGTGTAAATAATTATGTATCTAAAACCTACCGTCAGCACACTACCCGAACGCAATAACCAATTGTGAACAAACACATTAAAAAAATAAACTACCGCTCTTGGAATTTCTTGGTCGGAAAAGCTTGCCCACTACATCCACACATCGCATCTGAAGACATAAGTCTCCTAGGAGGTGCTCACCCATGTTGCCGAACGAGAAAAAGGTGTCCAAGGGAGCTATGTTTAATTTTGTAGCTTTGGCATCTTCGCGGTGAAATAATGTAAACTAGAAGTACACGATATGTACTTTATTGGATTGTGGAAAAGAGCGAAGTGAATTTTTCACGGACTGGGATTAAATTGATTAGACACTATCCGCCAAAATTAAAATGATTTTTTTTTCGAAGCCACCAGATCTGTATATCTGACAGGACCTATAACAGGTTCATGGATAGTAGATAAGAAGATTAAATAATAAGGTCCTAGGAAATCAAAATTCCTTTGCCCCAAACTTGTAGTCATAAAAGATCCTGAATAACAGATAACTCCTACCATTCAGTAATTGTTATAATGCATCGTTAGTATTTCAGAAGAACATAAGTGTTTCTTTAATAATAAAATGATTGCTTCATGTCTAAAAAGTTAAATTTTTTACAAAGATCGTTTGTTGGATGGCTCTGAAATAATTTGTTGATTATCTTTAAATTTTGTTCCTAAAATGGGATCAAATATAGTTTCTGCACCTCCTCCCCATTCAATAATTCCATAAGTTGAAATTGACTTAAAAAAGGCAAAGTAAACACTGTAACGTTGTAAAAAACAAGTCTAACGTACCCCGTTTAAAAAGTATTTTAGTACTGGATTATAATTCTAAATTCCCTGATTTAGCGCCATCTGACGGCCGCGGTAGTAACTCATCCATACGATATCCGTGCAATAAAAGTAGATTTCTTTCCATTTGAAAACTCGAGACGAACAGTCCATTTACCGCCCAAAGACTCGAAGAGAGGCGATCGCACACTTCAAAAATGTAGTCCTTCAAGAAAGGGAACGTTCAACGTAACGTAAGCCTATTTGTTTTAAATTTATTACCGAAATTCTTGTAGAAAGAGATATCACATTCTAATGAGATTGTATTTTATACAGGTTCCCTTCTTTTCTTTACCTACCTTTTTTTCTCTACCTTTTTCACCTTATTTCATTTTGTTTACTCCATCTTTTATCTACTTTGTCCGATGATAAAGATTTTACAATGTAGTATATTTATTCCATAATTCGAATGGATCACTAATTATTACGAAGTTTATTCGTAAATATCTGGAAAATTCGATGTCAGCATTTTAAAGTTTTCTTCAAGATCATGAGACACAAAATTACAAATGCAAGGAAGCAGACGGTCATTTACTGAATTAAAATGTCGAAAAATAATCTTCTGGGAAATCATCAACTGAGGCAACCCGGAGTAAAAATACACCAACCGAAGACATCTTAAATCGAGTCCCATCTGCGGATATTATTTTGTAAAATCAACATTATTTCATATCAGCTCGAGAAGAAAACAATCAAAAATCTATTTCACTTGTCATTATTGTCGTTACAAATATTTATTTCTTAGATAAACTTTTGTTAACCACTTACTCATATTAGCTAGGCAGAATTCTGAATTTTTATATTAACTAATCTTGGTACATTTGTAGAGAATTTCTTCTTTTGTTAAAATTTTGTATTTCACTAACGAGTTGTTTATTTCATAAAATCCAGATCTTTAAGTCATATTTGTTCCATTTTAAGGTATTTTATAGATAACGTTTTTGATTTCATTTATAAAGTTAAATCTTTACAACATAATCTTATTTTTGGAGAAATCTCACGTTCTTGCCGATTGAGCGAAACTGGTGAAATGGTAAGTGTTTGTAGGTATTTTATTTGGTTATCTGCATTATTTCTTTTAAACTTAAAAATTTGCTTATTGAGTTTTGATAATCTATCTCTATAATGTAGCCCACCTGGGACCAAATATTTTTTTTTCAACCTACACTGAACTCTACCGTTTACAACACTTTCATTGTTTAAATTTGTTGCAACTGAAAGGAAAACATTTCTTAGAAGGGAGTATTGGAGTCTAGGCGTTTACAGGGCTTTTTAGTTTAATTGAATTTAATGTATTACGTAGTAAAATATACTACAAAATAATGTATTGATTTTTACATTCACTTTTTTAGCAACTTACACATCTGAAGAGATTAAAAACAAATTGTTTTTTGCCTTTCACATCCAGTGGTGTATTTGTCGCCCTGCATTACACAAATCGCACTTATCAAACAAATGATTTTTGGCACATGTGAATTTGTATGCCATAAAACCATTATTACCTTAGTACTTGTTTGTCATTGCTACATACATAGTTTTATGTTCTTATTGTTGAGTTTCATGTGTATATATTTCTTCATGTAGTTGTTGTAATTGGATTAGGCCGTATGTATAAAAAATAAATAAATAAATAATGCACTAATAACCATACAACAAAAGGTCTAAAACTAACAATTCAAATTTTTATAAACAAAGGTTAACTGACTTTTGCAAAACATTGCCCAAATAATGAATATCGAAGTGCAACAGCCATTTAAAATACCACATTGTAAAAAAAAAATTTCATGTATTTGACGGCCAAATGATCAAGCACTAATAACATCTACATTTATACCTCAATGTTCAATTTCGCTTACCATTTCTAGAGAAGTTGCGTCTTGATGTATCTTAATTAATTTCAGTAAGATTTTTTTATTTGTTCTTGCATTAAGTATGTTTTGCGGTTACCATAGGACCTTAAAATAGAGTAGCGTGATATGTTCTGTATTTTTAAATATCTACTTCCTATATTATGTTATATGTAGTTTGTGGGGAATTAAACCGTCATGCCTGCATTAGGTAAATAATAGGTTGATATAGACCGAAAGTACCGCTGTGCCAAATCCATCAATTCTATAATTTCTTGTTTAAAAATAATTATTGTGAACGCGTCTATATTTTAATAAATACCGTTAGATTATTTTGGAACCAACAAGGACCCGAATTGCGCCTTTCGCAAGGGTCGCTGAAGGTAATAAAAGTCCGTTCGCCCAGGCAATCGGGAGCCTATTGTTCTTGCCGAGAAGGTACCCCCCAAGAACCAGCCACATGTCAATACTTGTGAAGCTCAGGACACTTTTAAAAACGCGAATAATAATAGTTTAAAATAATATTTATTTTGAAATCCAAATCACTTTATTTCCATGAATAACATATTTATATTTTACAATTTTACATGAAAATTATAACAGCAACCATCACGCCGTTTCCCCGTGAAAGTAGGTAGAGAGGATGGAACGCCACGTCACTCTATCTCATCATATAGACTTCGCTTCTTCTACCTTCATACCTATTCTCGTGCACGCTCGCCGATTATTCCGATTCTTATCATAAGTTAATTATAAGACTAGGTTAATTTAATATTAAGTTTAGTAGAATAAGTTTTAAGAACACAATTTGGCGGGAAAGACGGAATTCGGCGGGAAAAGAAGACCGCCCCGACCGAAGCGTGCGCCCGCCAATGAGAGCGACGAGACCAACCGGGAAGGGGGGACGTCGAAAAGATGATAAAAACCGTGACGCCCGCTTCCCGGACTCTCTTCCACCCGGACTCTCTTCCTTGTTAGACTCTCTTCCTTGTTAGACTCTCTTCCACTTAGACTCTCTTTCACTTAAACTCTCTCCGGACTCTCCTCTTCTGCGTCAGTTGACCTCAAGGGTCACGGGCGGGTGCCTTGCCATCCCCGTGGCCCAGTCAGCAGCTCAGTCAGCAGCCCAGGAGAAAAGCCACCACGCTGGCTAACCAGCCCTGACGCCGTAGCCCCAACGCTGCCGCCTACGACGTACCCCACGCGCTCACGTCGCCGCACCACGGTGACGCAGCCCACGCGCCCACGCGCCCACGCCGCTGCGCTCATGACGAGCCGCCCACGTCGTGCGTCCCTCCACGCACCCGACGTCACTTCTCATGCCCCGCCATGGGACAGGAAGCCACGCCGCCGCTCATGACGAGCCGTCCTCGCGGCATACCTCACCGCAGCTGGACGCCGCCGTCCCAGCTACCCCTGTCGCCGCAGCCAGATGCCGCCTCCCCCTACGATGCACCACGCCGCCGCCCCCATCGCGTCCTGTGCCCACGCCGCACGCCAAGGACCCACGCCGCCTTCGCGTCACCACGCCGCGCGCCGCATCAGGGCGTAAGGTTAATTTTAAGTTTATTGTTTAAGTAGGTTAAGTCTAATTCTAAGCTAGGTTAGATATTGTTCATAATTTAATTTAATTACATTTAATTTCCACATTTTATCTTTATTCCTTTCTTACCCCTCCACATTGACATAATTAAACTGAATGCAACTTTAATCTAATTGTTATTCTTTACGGATAACTGGCGCCCGACTAAACCAAACGTCTCTCACTCTCTTAATTATTGATTTTTTTTTTAACAATAATTTTTATTTCATTTCATATATTTTTATTTTTATTTTTTTTAAATTACTTTTTCGAGGTTGTCAAGGTTTATTTTTTTTATTTTTACGAATTAGTTTAAATGACCATGAAGCATTCGCCAAATTAATTTCCAAAACAATGAAACCCAACTGGTAAAAATATATGTAATGAATGTTACCTCGATTACAGTGGGAAGATATCACCATGGATGTCGAGGTAATATCTCAAAATTTCAATATTTTTATTACATTTTTTATGTCATTTTTCTTTCATGTAGAACCGACTAATCGTGTTGCGGACATGTTTTTAAGGATTTTTTCTGCGTGGAAAATTCGAGTTTATTTTTATCGGAGTCAGGAATTAAAAATAACATTTTACCATGGAGAGGAACATTTAAAAACATAATATCGTTGGGTTCCTGGCACAAATTGGTAACTACAAATTTAAAAAAAAAAGATGTCTTTGTTAATAGCACAAGGTTTTAAATAATATATTTTTTAAAAGTTAATTGAAATATTTTGTATTTAATGAATACAAAAAATAGTTTTTTATAAAATTCAACTTGCGATTTTATTTAAATTGTCGATTTGGGGTGAGTTTTTAACTTTGAAAGTGCAATATCTCGCCGCTAGTAAAATGTAGTTACCAATTTTTGCCAGAACCCAACGATACAATTAGATCGCAATAACCCACAACTAACTTTTGAATAAGCTATTTGATATTTCGTGATAATTTGAGATTCGAAAATACAAATTTATTACACAAATCAAAATTATATTGCACGTGTTTTTAATATTTTAGTATTTATAAATTACTGCAAATGATGAGATACTAAAATTTTAACAAAAAAAATAAAATTTAATGAAAAAATAGACTAAATGTGAAAAAAAAGCCTGTAACTATATGAATCTCCTTTTTCACGAAAATTTCAGTAGACTGAAATGAAAAATAAGCATGCTACTATCTTCTCAGAATCAAAGTTCGGAGGTTCGTTTATTTCAAATAACTATTAACGACTTAAAAAAATAAAGCTCTTATTGTATTTCTATGTTAGGTGTAAGGCATTTAAGACTAGAAGTAAAGGCTTTTTGCCTATTTCGTAATAATGCATCTAAAAAATAATGTTTTAAAAATATTATATTATTCGTATCGTGTGTGAGTAAAAAGACAAGCATGATCTTAAATATATTGTTAGGTTGTACAATTTTAAAATATAAAATGACTTGCAAGTTTGCAAGTGGATAGATATCCGTGAAGCTTCAGTGTAAATACTGCAGACTAATTTCATGCTATGAACGTGTTCAATTTCAGCTTCAAACAGTTGAACTATTTAACACGAACACGTTTTTCATCAACATTCAAGTGAGTCACACTTTTGAATCGCATATCTTTAAAGACGACATCAAACATTATATAATTATATTTAAGTTCATTGTCATAAAAAACACAACAAGAAAATATTTTTAGGTAGGCTAGATTTTGGTACGCGAATACTGGACGTAGCCCTCTAGATA